>NC_085140.1:292170574-292471465 GCF_024139115.2 Armigeres subalbatus | reverse complement strand
TCCGTGTGTGCGTGTGTGTGTGTGTGTATGTGTGTGCGTGTGTGTGTGCACAAAATGCCATAAAAAACATTAGCCAAATTTTCACATAGAAACTCTTAACCGATTTTCTTGCAACAAGTTGCATCCGACAGAGACTAAAACGCTGTTGATCACTATTGAATTTCATAATAATTGCAAATTGCAAAAAATAGATAATATTAAAATAGTGATGAGATATAGTGACATAGAACAATATTGTGTTATGAAAAATGCCTTGCATCTATGAATATTATTAAAGTTTATCCGCGGCTTGCTCCCATTAAGAGTTTCATCGTACTATAAAGATGCTCGTGTTGCACGCATTTAGGCGTAAGTATGCTCTTCGTTCAGTTTCATAGTACTATGAAATTGTCCGAAAGTCAAAATTCGAACATAGGAAATTCGAGAAACTTTTGGCAGCGCCATCTGTCGTCTACTAGTGTAAATTTTCTATCATAACATTAGACGGTGTAACTGTTTTGCCTTTCTTGTACATCATCGAGGTGTAAGCGTAAAGGCTACATTTATTACCTTTTTGCGCGAGAAAGGCGCCATCACCGCTAGGTGGATTAATCTGGGTTTTTTTTCGTTCAATTTCCAACTCGTCTAAATATTTTGACACTTACGCATAGGCATGGAAAATAGTAGGGGCAAGCACTATATTGGCCAAATAATTCGCCAAAAGCGGCTTTTGAGCAGCACTCAAGCTCAATTTAGATCTTATTAGCACTGTTGCCATATCTTTAAGGTGACTATAGAACTGAATTAAAGTCATTTTTAACGGCTTAGTGGTTACTTGGGTAGTATCAAAAAATTCTCGCCGAGGGCGTCGCTGGATCTAAAATTGTACGACCATAGTTGTTGGTCTCCAACGAGTTCCGCAGCTATTGCAGATAGTTCTTTCAGTTTGCATCATCATGTGCCACCTTGGACGCTTGGCTGAAGTGGGGACACACATCTCCTTTCTTCATATGATTCGCTGTCATTACATGATCCGCTGCCAAATACCGTGAGTGTTTGTGCAGGTCTGAAAATATAAAATTTCTGTCAGCGGTGGTAGCGTGAATCGGCGACGATTTTTTTCATTACGTTGGTTTGACAAAGATTTTTTGTAGATTTTTTCGGGATATTTTCAAGACAAATAATTCGGAATTTCCGCAGAAAATTCTCCAGAGTATCCGCGGTTGAGGTTTTCCACGGGAAACTCGCTGAAATTTTCATTGGGAATTCTTCGGAATTCCGACGGGATTTTTTTTAAATTTACTAGATTGATGTTATTTGCTGAATGGCCAAAATTGTCGACCCGTTCGGCCAAGTAACCCTTTCTGCAAAACTACCAATTCGGCAAAACGACACTTTCGGCCGTAGGTTCATTTTGACCAATTGACATTTTAGGCCAAATGGGCAAATGGAATGTCTTATTCAGCCCAGGCGTCTTTTTCGGCCGAACGTCATTTTCCGGGGTCGTTCGTTTGTGAATTAGTCTTAAGGTGTGCATTCGTTCTGAGGGTTCTGTGATTTTTTTTCATCTGGGATGCTCTGCATTGTTTGCAATGTAAGCATTTACTTTATGAGTAGCGTATTTGACCACCCTGACCACAGTATGTATACTCGTCGTCAATAGTAAAAACCGCTGAGAGTGCACAATTTTTCAGAACGGATCTGCTCCCACACCAAGAGCCATATAAAACGGCAACCAGAACGAGAGCAAACGCAAAAATCAGCTAATATTCTATCCGATCGGCAGCTGAGATTTCAAAAAGAAGTCTCACAAGAGTGTAGCAAGTAGGTAGCTAAGCTTCGAGCAGCTAATCGCAAAAGAAGGAAGGAAGGAATTGGAATGCGCGATCTTTTCCTTTTTCCTACCCTCGATCGCGCGCTCGAACCACGATCGCGAGGAGTAGTGCGGTGTCATCGTGGTGACCTGCGAAGAGGCGTGTTTGGGTGGTGTTCCATGCAAATCGACGGTGCTCTGCTGAATGAAGTGGATGGATACTCTACGAGCCAAACACTACCACTTGATCGCTTGAGTGTCATTCAAGAGTAGCGGTGCGCTGGTGGGTGATCGAATGGGTGTTTTGGAAGAGTGAGATGTTCACAGGTGCTTGGCTTGCAGCATTCTTTGATTTTTGGATCATTTGGGCGTAGAAGTGGTGTGCACTATTTTGAGAAGTCTGTGCTTTTTTCGGAAATAAAATTCTTTTCTAAAAGCAAAATCATTGAAACTGAACCAGAAAAAAATCCATGTCAATACCCACACGTATACAATTTGGGGACTAATGAGGTCTGCCCTTTTGATCTCTGCTTTGACTTAGAAGTTGGAGATTCTGAGAGCATCTTCTACGTCTCTGTTTTAAATTGAGACGCTCAAAGTAGAACACACAGGTGTAGAGTAGCACACACAGCTCGAGGAAACCTTTGCGATTTATTGCATTTATAATTGATGTCCAATAAAGCTTACAAGTGTATTTTTTTCATAAAAAGATATTTCAAATGCAACAATGTGATAAATAGTCCAAAATTGGCAAAATGCTACTCTTTTGCATAAAATATAAACGACCAGTGTTGGAAATATCTTATCTTTTGAGTATTTTTCCAAATTATAATCGCATTCTTTGTAACTGCAATAATTTCTATTCGAATGGTGATAAACCATATAATAAACGTCATCAATCTGAATGGATGATTTTTTCATGAAACTTTGTGGAAAACGTCTAACTTAATTAAGTCACAGTTTTTGATTGAATAACGTTTGGTACGTTTACTTATCACTCGATGTTTAGCTTACTTTCAGCGTGCGAGCATTTTGTTCTTCCAATCGTCCTCTCTTTTGCTCCCCACTTCGGAGAGAACGATCGAACTCTCGCACTCTCCCGTTACTCGCACCGCGACGCGGAAAGCGAGCTAATGAGGGGGATCACTTGAACGATCACCGATTGACGGTCGGCTTGCGGTTTCCGATATAACTATCTACCTTCCTGTTGCCATCGCCGTCGTCTTTGACGCTTCTGCTTCAATGAGTTCACCGGTTGTTGGCTTCGACCCCGTAGAGGGCAATCGGATCGGTGTGCACTCTTTCGATGTTGGTGTTATGAGGCGCACACATTCGAGAACTAGAACATGCTTTTCAATTCTGCGGGCTTTCGTAGAAGGGACGAGTGAGAAAGAACACTCGGGAATCAATGGTATGTATCTTCAATGTGTTGGGTGCTGTGTTGGTTGTGACCTGTGGCTTGATTCTTGATTGAGCTGGGGCAACGTTACGGTTTGATGAGATTGAGAGCAACGAAATCATTTCGAAATTGAATAATCATCGTAAAATTGAACATTGCAAAATAAGAACGCCTTCTATGTTTCACGCTATGACAAGGTTTTCAAAGGGCCAGGTTCAAAGCTCTATTTGGATGAAACGAGAAAAAAAAAATACTTCGGTAAATCAAACTTGCTTCCATGATTATTTCCCTTCAATTTCTACTACAACTAATAATATTTATTCAAACTTACATTAACTTCAATACCTAATAAGCAATTTTGAAATAACAAGCCTCCCTTTTAGGCCCACTTTTTCCATTTCATATATTGCGTTTGTTTTCGTATATAATAATGGGGAAAGGACACAACAAGAATAAGAATATTTTTTGGGATGTGCAAGAAAATAAAAAATAGCTTTACCAACTACAACACTATCTATTTTGTCGCTCAAGGTTTGAATATATGTAGGTATTTTATTTTTCCTGTTCGGGTGTGCCACTGCGACCTGTTATTAGATCTATTGTAGCGTATATATGTACTGCCGTAATCTGAAAAAGTGACGTATACGCCATTTTCTAAAAATGGTGTTAACGAGTACTTCTCATCAAGCTCTTTAACAGAAAAATGGAAAATATGCATGTTGTAAAATGGCTGTTACGTCACATTTCCAGCCCAGACAACCACACATCGCATAAGAATGCACGATCAAAATCGTTTACCGATCCAAGTTTCATCAGATTCGCATTGTTGTGCAAAGCTCATCAGTTTATTTATAAATTTTCCCGCACAGTAGGCTATTTTACGAGTTTATTCCAGCTTCATTTGTTGACATCGCATATTCCTGCAATCAAACTCACATGAAATCGGATTATCTGTCAAACAGAGTTTGTTATCACAAACTACATCGCAATGCATAACAAACAAACTCGCATAAAAATCGTGCACATCGCATACACTTCCGTGCAACGTCGGATAAGAAATACACTTATATCGCCTCCACTTTTGTACGTAAAAAGTGTTTTCGCGACTGGTAAGCGATGAAATTTGTGCGCATAGGCATCGCATAACAGAAAAACAATTCTATTATGCATGCATTCTGGTTGTCTGGGAGATTACGGCAGTGTAGGTAAGGTAGTCTAACGATATTCTGAGTTATCCAAACTGTCTTTGAGTTCAGAACTTGGGATCTACCGCCACGACACACAGTGCTTCGATCGTATGGAGCTACGGGACAAAAATCATAACTTACATTCTACACGGGAAAATGGTTGTAAACTAGTTTTTCTACTAGGTACATTACTGACCTATGTTAAATTGATAATTGCATAAGTGGCGTAAACGCCAAATTTCATAACAAATAATATGCTTCGTATAATCGAGATCCATTTGGGAAAATTGTCACTTATAATAAAAACTAATATTTGCGTAATTGACCTATGTTGAATAGATAATTGCATAAATGCCGTAAACGCCAGATTTTACAGTATAAACTTTACGGAGCCATGATTATAGATACGTACAATCAATATCATCTTATAAAGTTACAGAGGGGTAGAAGCCAGCGTATTCGTGGTGACTCGGGGTTAAGTTTAAAATGTTTAAAGATGGGCGGGGATCAGGATTCGGGAATCATGGAATCATCATAATCAAAGAATTTCAACTGCTCATCCGGTCATTTGGCATCAGGGACGATGTGGCGTGTCGTCGTGCTCGAGGAATGGTTCGACTGGGAGCATCTTCCGAATGGCCAGAAAATAAAGGATGTCGGACATGACGGATTTGACCATAGGATAGTGTTGTTTTTAATGTCGATAATTTTTGATGGAACTAGAGTCACGACAAGCAGGCTCTCATTTGAGCTCTCAGCTTTTGACATTTTTTGTGTGTAGGTGCTATGTCCTGAGCTTCCATCAAAAGCCCATTTGCATACAAGTTTTACCGTCCTTAAGCTTTCTACCGAAAGTTGCTGCATAATGCTTTGCGAGGTACAAGCAGTGATGGGAAATGTCAAAAAAATGTCATGGAATTGCTATTACTAATTTTTTAATAACTTTTTCCAAAAGTCATTTACAGTTCGGATTTTTTGATTAACATGTAGTACTTAAAGGGTCCTAGAACTTTGTCGAACAGATCATTGTTCTAAATACAAAGTGTGAGCCATGAGAGCGAGATTAAAAAAATGTCACGGAATGTCATGACATTAATGTCATCTGACACTAATCCGGCTCTCACGCCGCCAATATCATATTTAGAGAAATCACCTATTAGAAAAAGTTTTCGAGTCATTTGAGGGCTACATGTTTATATGGAAAACATAATTGTAAATGACTTGTGAGAAAAGTTATTAGCAAATTAGTCCCATGACATCGATATGACATTTCCCGTCACTGGGTACAAGACATTAGGTTTTCCAAATCAACCTTAGCGGACGTTTCAACGCGTAAAGACTAGGAAGCAGATTTGCATGTACCTCGTTTAAAGTACTTCTAAGCAGATTGTCCTTTCTCTCGGATAAATCCAAGTCTTTGTACAACGCCAGTGTTTGTGCCGCTGTCATAACCTTATCCTGATTTGCGCTTGAGCTACTTGATATATTGGCCGCAAATGCTAGCTCCTCAGGTTCATTATTATTGATAAGATCTTCAACACGTTGTTTCTTTGTTTTGATTTGAACATTCCTGAAACGGTTTTTGAGGTCTTCCTTCGCGATGTTGAATGAAGACTCAGCAATTCCTTCAATAATTGTATTCGGATAGCGAGGAAGATTTACCAATGAAGACAACCAACGAGAGTTTTGCTTCTCGAATTTCTCGGATGATCGAAAGCTCTGTGACCATTTTTGATCAATTCTCAATCAAAAGAATTTGCAAAACAGCTTTAGTTCTTTTTCAAGGTCCTCGGAGAAATTATCTGGGTTATATAAATCCGATAGAAACTTTAACACATGAGCTTTTCGTTGGGACGGATCATTCTATGTTATTGAGCGCAAGAGTATCACCTAGTAAATCGTTAACAGCTATTAATAGAGCAAATAAGAGCAGCTAGAATCACTTCCATTCTCTTAAGAATACTATAAGTGAGCTCTGATGCGATTTTCAGAGATGTGTTTTGATGTACTTTTTTTTTAAAAGCTGTTTGAAGTTGTAGATTATTTCTTCCTATATAACTTCATGCTCATGACTTGGAAGCTTTATTTATCACAATGATCGAAATATGTCCAACTGCAACACATTAAATTGGATCTTACTTACTTGATAATACGCTTTCCATATAGATTTTCACAGTGAAAGGCACCGTTCGAAAACTTAGGCAATGCAAAAGATGCTTTTCACTAGCAGGCGATAAAGCATCCACTTTCAGCGATGGAAATGTTTACAAACACGAATTGTTTTGATTGCATACAACATAATTGAAACATATGTTAATATCATGGTGTACTTGATTCAACTAAATACGATAGTCGATTTTTCCATTTTTGTCCAAGGGACAAAGCACTGTGCGACACCAGCTTTTTTTAGTCACTATAGTTTTGAGTATGTTTTCAACCATACCCACCACATCGCCTGGATCATCAACAGACATCTTGGAATATTCTGGGTTATCTGAATTATCTTTGAGCTTAGATTTTGCGAAATATAGCAAAAACACCGTCTTTTTTGTATACTCAAATTTCAGAAGTTCAATTATATTCGTAACATGTCCTGAAGGATCGACAGCCATCGTATGATAGTTTTGGCATATTTACAAGAGGTCCTTCGTAGCTTAGTTGGTCGAAAACAATAGTCTAGCGTAACAAGGGTCATATGTTCGAGTCCCATCGAAGGAAAGTGGTTACCTCCAATTCTTCCACTGTTCCACATAATGTATATATTCGTAAACAGTGTTGTGAGATACTCCTTAACATCCGAACTGCCCTTGGGCCGAAAACTTGTGATGAACTGCGACGGCAGTAGCTTTGTTCGTTATTCAGAGCTCTGATATGTGTGCAATCATAATTACATAAATATTAATGTGCTGAAACACAAAAAAAAAACCTTTTAGGGCAGCTGAATTAGTCAAGTCCTGAGCTGAAGGACAATTTGAATGACTCCAAATATCTTAAAATACGATATCCATTGACTCCAGGAGATCTAAAGCATATGGTTGAATGCATATTGATTATTGAAGGTTTGGATAAAGGAAAAAACTACTGTCTCAACTGTTGATCGCAATTGATTTTGAACTCACGAACAGTTTGAATGAACCCAGAATATATCAAAACCTGGGAGGAAGCTCTCAATACTTCAGTCAAACCTCCATGAGTCGATGTTCTATGACTTGATATCGATTCATGGAAGCAAATTATGCCACATTGAAAAATATTTTTTGGGTTACTGTGATTTCCAAAGATTTCCTATTCCACATCTCGATATTCCCATGAGTCGATGGTCCCTTCAATATCGACTAACGGAGGTTTGACTGTTCACATCAAATTAAATATATCCAGTTTTCCGCGAGCGGTAATGGCCGCCAGCTTGCTTGCGGTTCAGTCTCTGATTTGACGTGTCTGGAGGTCAACTGCACCCACCGCTCCGAGCATTCTGACCAATGTTGCATATAAGAAGGTGCTGATTCAGTGAATTCGAGCCTTCTTATATACCACATTGATTAAAATGCTCGGATGGTGGGTGCAGTTTACCTCCAGAATCGTCAAATCAGAGACTAACCCGCAGGCAAGCTGGCGGCCATTACCGCTCGCGGAAAACTGGATACTGTCGGTCATGCAAAAAGAAAATTTTCGAAAAGGAAAAACAATCAACGTAGACACCACCTGAAAGGACTAATTTTGTTCTGCGTTTTATTGTTGATATATTGTCTTCAAAAATTAGCTTGTTTTCGGCTTGCGCTGTCAGCTAGATTTAGGCTCGGCTTGACTTACATATTTTTCGAATCTGTTTCTCGCTCAGATTCAGATAATCAGAAGTTTGACAAAACCAATTAAACTTATTAAACCAAAATTTCGGGGTACAGTGGTATCGTACTACAGATGCCAGGTTGTTCTCGGGTTGGTACCCCTATAAATGCTTGTTTCGAATAATCCAGCAACAAACCACGTTGTAGTTTTATCTATATTTAAAGCACCCAGCCCCGTAATGCTTGAATATATACGAGTCTATACCAAAATAACTAATGAGTAATACAATTGTGTTATAATAAATAATAAAAACAAAATTAGGTTTTTCTTTAACCTTTTACGCCATAATCGAGAAATGCTCGCGATATAAGTAAGTTTGACAGAACCACCTGAACCAATTTTTCGGGATAGGGGAAGAGGCCCCAAAACGCCCCTCCCCGAGGCAAAACGCATTTTGTGGTTTCCCTCATATTTACTGTGGGGGCAGCAGGGACTTTGTCCAAGGGCTTGACGACCCCTCCCCATGGCCACTGCGAGTTAGACCGGGACCATCTTCCCTAACCCCTAATCTCAAGGCGTCAAGCGACCCGTGCCGAGGGGATGCATGGCCAGGGGGGTGAAATAATGAGCTAGGCCTTTAACGGAGCCTGTGGGGTACCTGGGCACCCTCCACAGTAATTGTCCCTTACCGCGTCATGCTGGGCTCTGGCGTGGTGGACCTCTTTTCCCGAGCAACTCGTGGGACCAAAATGGAGAACCAAGTCAATTCTTCAATTAGTGGTAGTAGTGTAGGCGACAACCCCTAAGCAAGAGGTGGGTTGTTTAGGTCTCCGCCTAGGAGGCCAGAGGCAATAGTCGGCAGCTCAATGCGCAGCGCCAGCGTGGGTCACTCAACCTTCCTCTCGGCTAGAAAAACGCCGGTAGGGGTTATTGACGGCCCATGGCTTGTGGAGGGATGAACTGCAAACGCGATGGGCTTTCGGCCTTCGAGGTGGCGACGGAACAGCTGGACGCCATCATCGACTTTGCGTCATCGAAGCATAATATCAGCAAGGACCTCAAGAGGAGCTTGCAGAAACTTCGAAAGTCGATGCTGGACGCCAAGCTGGAGAGGGCGGTCGGGACGGCCAAGTGTAAACCCGTGCAATCGGTGGAGTCGAGGTCTACCCAGACTGAGGCCCAAGGATTCGCGGACTCGGGCAAGGTCGAATCGACCGAAGGCGTGCCAGCGAAGACGGTGGTGCCAAAGTCTACCCAGACTGAGGCTCAAGTATTTGCGGGTACGTCGGGGGTGACTGCTCCAACGGAACAGACACAAAAACGGGGGAGACAGTCTCCAGGGGATGAGCTCCCTGGGGGCCGCTCCAAAACGCGGAGGGTTACTACCCCGAACAAGGGTAGTGGGGCTGGGAAGCTGAACCCCGGTCAGGTACCTTCAAAACCGGGGGAGGAAGGACCTGGAAAGGTCCGTCCACTCAGGAAAGACGGTGGTAAGGGGTTACGGCAGGCTGAAAGTTCTCAGCCGCACCAGACCAGGGAAATAGAGGGGGATGACGCCTCCTGGACCGTGGTCAAGAACAAGAGGAAACCGAAGACGTCAAGGGCCGAAAAGAAGGCCCAGACGAATGAGGGTAGCAAGAAGTCTAGGGTAGGCGCCAATCGCTCCAGAGGCGATGCCCTAGTCATCACGGCGGACGAGACTAAGTACTCGGATGTTTTGAAGGCGATGAGGAATGACGTCAAGCTCGGTGAACTCGGCGCCGACGTACGTCGAATAAGACGTACCCGAATGGGCGAGATGATACTCGAGCTGAAGCGGGGCGTCTCGCAAAAGGGCGCCGCCTACAAGAAGTTGGCGGAGGAGGTCCTAGGCGAGACGGTCAAGGTGAGGGCACTCACGACGGAGGTGAATCTAAGGGTTAAAGACCTGGACGAGATCACCGAAGTCGAAGAGCTCGTCACGGCACTGCGGCGACAGTGTGAAGTGGAGACGCCCACCGCAGCCGTTCGGCTACGGAAAGGTCCGGCAGGGACGCAGGTAGCATTGGTTCGGCTATCTGCAGCGGACGCCTCCAAGGTAGTCAAGTTAGGGAGCGTCAAGGTGGGATGGTCGGTATGCGCATATACGAGCAACCCGAAGTTTGCTTTAAGTGCCTGGAACCGGGGCACAAGCAATGAGACTGCAAAGGCCCTGACAGAAGCAATCTCTGCCGACGCTGCGAATTGGAGGGACTTAAGGCACAATGCTGCACGAACCCTCCCAATTGTTTGATTTGTTCCAGCAAAGCTGTGAACAGCAAGCACCCCATGGGGGGTTCGATGTGCCCGTCATTCTTGATACCAGTCGTGCAGAGGGAAGCAGGCGCGAAGTTGACCCTTCCCACCTTCCGAGGACATAGGGCGTGGTAAGGCAACCTGGAAAGCCAGCAACGCGCTGGCACGATACCACGGTGTTCTTCTAAAAAAGCGAGTTACGATGTTCGGTGCTGCAAGGACACGCAGCTAACCTCGAGGGTGCGTTGTACACTGGCCCCCCTTTGAAGCATTACTTTCTGGTTGTACCGAAGGGACTATGGGCTTGGCGGCAATGGAAACGGTTTAGCGGGTCGGGGATATAGTCCTGCCTCCCTCGGTGATCCCTAACCCCGCACTTCCTGGTCAACCCAGGATGTCTGTTGAGCAGATTCCCCCTCCATTGTTTAGGAAGAAAAAAAATATATTTACTGTCATTAGGATGTCCGTAACAAAACTAGATCTAAAATTATGTAGGTTTGGCGAAAAAAGTTTCAAAATAGTATATGGGAAGGTCGGAAAAACCGAAAATTTCAACATTTTGAAGAAACATCTAACATTTTGGCGAGGCAAAACGCCTTAGTGGCACTAACCTACAATGTACTTGCGTCGCCATGCACTATCCATACCAGAATGCTGATTCGCCGACGCGTGGTGCTTTCCCAGACAACCAGAATGCATGCATAATAGAATTGTTTTTCTGTTATGCGATGCCTATGCGCACAAATTTCATCGCTTACCAGTCGCGAAAACACTTTTTACGTACAAAAGTGGAAGCGATATAAGTGTATTTCTTATCCGACGTTGCACGGAAGTGTATGCGATGTGCACGATTTTTATGCGAGTTTGTTCGTTATGCATTGCGATGTAGTTTGTGATAGCAAACTCTGTTTGACAGATAATCCGATTTCATGTGAGTTTGATTGCAGGAATATGCGATGTCAACAAATGAAGCTGGAATAAACTCGTAAAATAGCCTACTGTGCGGGAAAATTTATAAATAAACTGATGAGCTTTGCACAACAATGCGAATCTGATGAAACTTGGATCGGTAAACGATTTTAATCGTGCATTCTTATGCGATGTGTGGTTGTCTGGGTTGTTCCCTAGAAGCTGCCAGCTAAAAGGCGTTTTGCCTCACTAGTTTTCCGGCAACAGAATATCACCACTTTTTTGAAATGTGAATATTATCAATAAGATTGAGATTTTTGATAATTTTTGAATGGCATCATCTAGCTATCTTGTTTAACTGTTGCATAATGTAAAAATACCCATGAATAGCGTTATAAGTAAGACAATAAAGCAGTGTTTGCTTAGCTAGGCCATATTGCCCCTCCCCCTTCCCCTACACTGACAATGTACTAGAGACGTCAAGTTGCTCACGGGTTGATTTCATATCAACTCAGTGAACCTACTGGGATATCATAATATGATATAACCATACACCATTCATAAGTTGGTTTATTGGATAGATCACATGCCCAAGTAACATTTCAAGATTTATCATGCTCTATAAGAGGTTTTCATGACCAGTTGCTAATAAAACTTATAACTCTACCAAAACCTCTTCATAACATCATTAAGAACCGTATTTAGAGTAGTAATAAAACTGCAATAAAACATTGTATTATATTTGTTGATACTCTATAAGAGGTTGTCGTGACCAACATAAGAGTAACAATAAAACTGTTTCAATTTTATATTAGGCCGTTACAAATATTTAATTGTCTTTTTGTCCTACTACACGTAAATAAATTTAATGTTGTTTATTATTAATATTTCTAATACTTTTTTGCCAAAGCAGGCGCTTAATGACATGTATAAGAAAAAACTTATACATCGCATTAGTCACATACATTCGGAAACTTATACTTTTCATTAATTTATGAATGCTATTAGCTTTTTGATACGGGCTCATTCACTAGGTGACATAATGAAGAGTATAAGTATTTTCGAATGGTTTTTTGCCATAACATATAGAGTAGAGTGGGGCAAGAGCGCGCGTGGGGTAAGAGTACGTTTTCGATTTTTTGAAGTAATAAAAAAAGATAAACTGGCAGCACTGCATCAGTTTGACAGGTATTCTGGCCAACTATTATCATGTGTAATTGTAAACGATTTGAATAAACAACAAGGGAGATATGGAGTTAGATAACTTTTTGGTCATTTTGCTAAAAATAATTGGATTTCCGCAACTAGTATTTCATTACCATATATACGTTCAATCAGGTGAACATTATACCATTTCGATAACCTATTGTATAGAGTACTTTATGGTACAGAACACCAATCCGGTTGGTTTTCCTAGAAGTCAAAACCATTACTTGAATAATTTTTGGGACTGTGGGGTAAAAGTACGCAGGAACCGGTGGGGCAAGAGTACGCATATGAATGTTCAAATTATGATGTCAAACCCGTATCTTCGGCCGAAACAAGACTTCTTCCAAAGCGCAAGATTCACAACTAAGAAAAAAGGGACAGAATTCGAAATTATCGCAAGTTTTTAGGATAAGTTGAAGTAATTCGGTGTTAGAAAGGACTTAGCGAACAAAGCACTGAAGCGAAATAATGAAATTGTATTAGGACTTGTTGTACACCTAAACATGGTACGAAAACACAACTTCATCTAAATGATAATTTCATTTAATCAAAAGAAACATTCATAAATTACGCAACGTTTAGCTGGGAGGGGTTGTGAGATGTGTTAGATGTGGGATCCATATATTTTTAGAGGATTCATACAAATAGTGTAGGATAGCGGGGGAGGGGTGATGAAATTGACAAATTTTACGTTACGTGATTGGTGGACTTTCTCTAAGGAAAATGCCTTTGTATACGCCACGCGAAACCCCATATATATATTTTTACCTCTGTAGTTTTTTGTATATATGAAAACCAATGTTTTTTCGTATGAAAGTGCACATTTTTAGGACCCCCTCCCCCTTTAAGAGTTACGTAATCTTTAAACATTCCCTAATATATGCTCATTAAACATCAATTAAATGTTATTAACTCTTATTTGTGTTAATATATACTTGAAGCACATGATTGGATAAATGCGTACTCTTACCCCACCCGATGCGCACTTTTACCCCACCGGTGGGGTAAGAGTGCGTTTTTCACTTGTCTTGCAATAAGGGTTCTACTAAAACGAATCTCAATAATTTCAATATTTTTTCCACTGGGTAACATAAAGGAAGAGTATATGAATCATCGACACTGATTTGATATGCAGAAGCTTGCTTCATAGAGGCCACATGATCGATTGAAAACTAAGTGCGTACTCTTGCCCCACTCTACTCTAAGGTTATTTTTTTACGTGTAGTCTCTGAAAGGTCAAGGGGGGGGGGATAATAAAAAATAAATATTAAAATGAAAAAAATCAAAAAACTCCTCGGATTTGTTAAAGAATGTTTTGAAAATCCTCAAAATTATCTGAATTTTATTTTGTTGCCCCCATCAATATATCATTTTATGGCAAAAAAATTCGAGGGGGGGGGGGGAGACAAAATGGATTTTAAATATTTGTATCGGCCTTATGGATTATATTTATTGTCATTCCATTGTCTTTGTTTTTATTTTCATTAGATAACAATGTAAAGCCCCTATGTAAAGCTGATGTGTGGAAAATAATGTTTCTGATTTGATGTTGAAAATGGAGTATTATTTAAGTAGTTCATACAACAGAATGACATGCGCAACCAAATTTATCGTGAATTTTGAGTTTGTAGAAGCTTAAAATCAAAGCGCCTCGAAATTATCAAATAATCACATGAAAACAGGAAATTAAATAATTTCCAAACTGCTCAAAATATTTCAATTTCAAATAGTTTGTGGTAAAGTAATCCTGCTTCTATAAAAAACTCAAAAATAATTGAATTCCACTATTGAATAGTTTATTTGATCGTAATTGATGTATTTTTTTCAATCACGGCTATGACGTTGATCATTATTTCAACGTGGCGACATTCCTTTTTATGAAAACAAAAATCTGGCGATAAATAGCTCAATGGCTTTTGTGATAACCTCAACAATTCTCCTTGGTTACTTCATGATCGTTTTAAACTTGCTATAAAACTTTGTCATGATTACACTTCCCTACAACAGATGGCCTTCGGTTCGATAACATGCAACCTAGTGGCTGAGGCGGGAAGCACTTTTTCATCCTATGGGCAACGATGCCAAATCTGTGGAAATAAAAGCTCTCGGCGGATTTGCGGATCTGTATAAGAAATCCACGAATGCCTGTAATTTCCTGAAATTTGTGAATCTACGAATATATGGAATATTACCCATTCGTATTTTTGGTGTAATTTGTAGGAATCAAATATGTGTATGTAACAATGGCAAATTCTTTAACCTGGAGGACATGTGCTTGAAGAAAAATGCAAAAATTATTTCCTCCTTCACTTTTTTAGAAACCGTAAACTCGAAATCATTGTGAATTAAAATGATTCTGCATCGCATCGGCTTTTCATGAAAATCCGCAATCCAATTAAGTGCATATATTTAACAGTATTTCATATTTATGTGTCTCATTTCTCAAATCAATATCAAAACATAAGGGTTACAGTTGAATAATTTTCAAATAACCCTGCTCATAGAACATAATTAATATTGACAGAAATCGATTTGTTTTTGACAAAACTTGATTGGTATTATTGGATAACACCGGAGATTCTTAAGACCAGGGGATTTTTTTCACCTGTCCCTTTTTAATTATTTTTTTTTTATTTGGGAAATGAAAAGCATCTTAAGTTTATCAGAAACACATGTCAATCACACTATGTCGGTAAAGATATGCTAACCTCATTATGTGTCTTATTGCATGATTCACGTATAAGTTATACAGCAACACTGCTTTCCAAATTCAACATGGCGGATAGATCGAGTTACGTTGAGTTGTTTTAAAGCAGTGATTCAAACTGGTTTTATGACGCATTTGAAAGCAATAATAAAACTATTATTAAAACTTCAAAGCTAGCAAAAAAGTTTAGTTTTAAAACATGGTTTGTAAGAGTTTTATGGATATCTCAAGAGTGATATAAAATCTTTGTTCGTTAGCATTGTTTATGACCACCATAAAACAATAGGCTTCAATTATTCCCACAATAAAACCTTTTTAAAATTCATATAAAACCCAACGGTCACAGAATTGTCACTTGGGATGGTCCGAACTCCAAAAAGGGTCTACAATACAGCAGATCTTCTATTAGTCCATTCAAGGACCATTGACTCAAGCATACATCGAGATGTGGAATAGAAGTTCATTGAACAATTGTTCGAAAGAACCATCAGAGTAACAGAGAAAATAATGTTGGTATGGCAGTTTTAGTTATCGATACTCGCAGAAAATCCAATCATGGAGAGCCTAGTGTAGCTTGTGAAAATAATGAATGAAATCGTAGCGGCTCAATGAACCTGCTGTGAAGTTTTGCGCTAAACGGATACATCGTTCAGGACTTGGTTGATCGGGTAGATCGCACGTTCTGTACTCCATGATGGTTTGAAGAACCATAATGGCCTGTAGTAGCTAGTGAAAGTGTTGAGTGAAATCCTATTGGTTCAATTGACCTGCTAGGTTGTTTAACGATTCGCTTATACATCTTTCTTGAGTTGGTTGATCAGGTAGATCGCATCTTTGGAACTCCCGGGAATTTTGGAGAAACTAAAAGATATGTAGTAGCTAGTAAACATAACGAGTAAAGCTCTTTCGGCTCAATGGACATTTTGTTTCTTGAGATATTTTCTGTTGCATTCGAGGATGTGTACTCCAAAACAGTTTGGACGGCCTAGGACATCCGAAAAAAATATTTCAACATATTTTCAGTTCTTTCTACACTGACAAAAATCCAATCATATTTCATTATGTGTGGCACACATACATTTTGACTATAGCATTTCTCACATAACGGCTAGATGTGAATTCGCATGGCATGTATGTGTAAACACACATAACCATTATTAACTAATAAACTTCACCTCAGAAACTAATTTTGTGTTGCTTTCTTTCGCTCTGTTGTGACGAAAAATACTCTCATGGACCTTTCACGTCAAACTTTCCACTTTTTTGAAGTTTTGAACAAAACCCGAAAAAATGCTGTTAGGCCTAAAATTTTAAACCAACAGATTGTTTGTGTTTGTTAGCCATTTTTAAAATAGTTAGAGGTTTCAAAATATATAATCCAATAAGTGGAATAACTGACCGAGACAATAAACGAGATGGATTTACGGGAAAGGTCCTAGTCATGGTGATAGTCATATAGCGACATTAACGTTATCTCGGTTTAAAGAAATTCGAGCTGTGGTTTATATCAACGTGAATTTTGACGGGTTTTGGCCGATTCTCGTGAACCTCCATGAGCTACAGTCAAAACATACTCCCTTAATGATGGGATTTTTTTTACGGAAGTTCCTCTATTACGTGTCTGTCTGTTCAAACAGAAAGATTTAATCCTTTCTATTAATGGATAACATTTATCGTAATGAAACCATTGTTTGTATAGCACCGTAATATTGTGTGGTATTTGTTTATAGTTTGTAGTTTATTGTTAAGTAAATTTGAAGTAATTTTCCTTATAAATAACATTAATTTAATTTGCTTTCAGATTACGGTACAACTATAATCATAGCGATGAAACAACGTGAACTTTATATTGAGACCTCTTCATTGGCCATACTTTGGGTGGATTGATCCTCGCACTCCAACACCACTACGTGGTTCGTTCTGTTCCATCTGTTGTTCTGGCAGAGGGCATCCAATGTGCGCGCTCCATTCTAGCGGGTTGGTTGAGCTGGCCTGCCGGTGAAACGCGTGAAGGGGGGCATGGTTGGCGACCTGAAGTCACCTCAAGACATACACCTTCCGCCCTTGTACTCCGCCTTTTTGATCAACGACCATCAGCGGCGGACCGAAATGACGAGAGCAAACCCCACATTCGCTCGCTCTGAGTCTGAGAGTGCCACCGCACCTCCGGAGAGCCAAGTCCATCAGAATGCGCGCCCCGAGACCGCCGCCGTCTCCGCGACTTGCGAGTATGCGGTACGCGGTGGAGCTGCCCGATTGACGACGAAGGAAGAAGCGAAAAATAAAGAGTAAAAAACATTGTTGTTTTAGCATTTCCACCGAATCAAGTGAATCAGTCAGCTTTCGTAGTTTGTGGTGTGCGGTGTGCGCTTGCTGCCTACAATCAGCACCTCTTCGGTTTCCGGGACCGGACGCATTGCATTGCTGGATCTAATAAACGCAGACGACCGAGTTGCGGCGTTGTTGCGCAAACAGCTGGGCAGACCGACAAAAGTCGCGCGACGGTTCGCGAGGCGATTAATCATTCTGAAGGGACAAAACACACACTCCGGTGCACCGATTTGGGGAAGGAAAAGGGCGCACCAGAAGTGGTCGGTGGGTGTGTGTGATTGCGCGTGTGGGTGGTCAGTCTGCCGTATTGCAGTTCAAGCAGTTTGAGACTCCCACGCGGTAGTGACAGTGTCGGGCAAGTGACAGCGGACGGCAGTGACTAAGTGAAGAGGTCACGCGGAATCGTGACAGAAGTGTAGCAAACCCCATCTTTTGTGACCTTTTCCTCGTTCCAAGTGTACACGTGTTGCGCGAGCGCTCGCCTACCTGAGATAACGACACGCGTGACTAAGTGATGCTGCAATGTGGAGTAATTTACGAGATGAAATATTTATAATGACAATTATAGCTGTCGCAGCGAATATGGATTAAGCTGTGTTCTTTGGAAGAGGTTGAGTTCAGAACAGTGTGTTGGAGTGCTTGTGTATTTGAAGAAGTGGATGAAGAAGAAAACAAATAGTGAACAACTGAGCGGGTTAGTAGTATACATACTAATGTATATGTTTGCGCCGGTGTCTATGCGCAATATTAGTCGTGAGTTGTGTCGTCGGTGCTGAGGGAGCACCGTGAGAGGCAGGGCAAAATCAACAACAACAGCCAGGCACTCTGTGACATTTTGACTTAAGTCACTCGAAATGTCAAACCATTTATAAGTTTAAATGTTACATCGCCTCTCTGGGGTTTTCGTCGAATGAGTCGAGCTCGGCGGCCTACTAACACTACCGATAACAAGACAACGACGACGTAGCGTGCGATACCCGGACGATACGGTTAGTGATGGCACTCGGCTAGTCACCGGCAGTTTGGTACTTTGAAAACGAGAACATCGCGGAGCGAAGTGTGGTGCGAACTTCTGCGGTTCGACCGACGGCAGCTGAAATTAATATCTCGCTGGAGATCCGTTTACGAATCGGAAAATAACAAACCCGCGCGTTCATGTGTGTGCCAGTGTGCATGTTTATGAGCTGCCTCTGAGCTGGTCGTCGCATCTGGTGACATATCCGGTGATGGACAGCGATCATAATAACAATACAATACCAATAAGTGCCCATTTATACGAATGCCGTTTAGTACCTGACTGGTAACGACCGCCGGCGATGACCGTTGGTGATTGGAAGCGAAAGAGTTGATTTTTTTTTTTATCAAATGCATGATCGTTGCGCACAGTGGTGCTCGTGATTGGAGGATTATTGGGATTTTAGTGACTTGAAAGCTTGCTGACAGATTCAGGAACGGTTTGCGAGTTTGATTGGAAAACGCATATGTTAAGAACTGTTTGGTAAGTATGCGCAGCAGATACATTTTTGTAATTTCGAGTTTAATTCACAAACCTGTTTGCACCTAAACACAAAAACACCTAAATCAATGTTTGAGGCCGTTACAAATATTTAAGGGGGGATTAAAATAAACAATAAAAAATATTGAAGAACTCCTCGGATTTGTTAATGAATGATTTGAACATCCTCAAATTTCTAAATACATTCAAATCAGACTTTTTTGTGAAAATCGTATTAATATATACGGAAATTTCAATGCTTTTTTGTGGAGAGATAATTTTAAATGCTAAAGTTTTTTTTAACTCATTCGCCGACAACTCAAAATGATACAATTGTGATAACACAATCTTCCTCACGTTTAGCCAAAAGGCAAACCACCACTACAAAAAAATACATTGCTATCACCATGGCTTCTGAATGCAATAACAGATTGTTATAAAATAATTTTAATGTCTAACTAAAGAGGATTCCTCTACGAATGGAATTTATTACACAGATTGGAGTGTATCTTTATGGAGAATGATTTATTTCGAAAAATCTGATAATCATTCGTTCCATTGGTGTCATAATATAGACTATCAACGAAATCAAAATTACATTTTAGGCAATTCCGGAACATAATACCTGGTATTACAGTTCGGGTTTGAGTGATAAAACGGCCTGCTTTTCTATGCATAAAAAATGAGTGCTTTGATATATTACTCAAATAAGTTGCATAGAATTCATTGTAACACTCATTTGGAAGAACAATCATGTGAAGTGATTCAGATTGGATCATTTTGGTCATAGTTTGCTCATTTTTTGTCATTGCCATCATTCGGAAAGTGTGTGACACTCGATGCAATAGATTTTTTTTCAGAACTCGAAGTGTGTATCCAACTCGTGCATCTTCTTACAACAGGGGGCCCTCCTTAGCCGCACGGCTACAAAGAAAGACCATGCTGAGGATGGCTGGGTTCGATTCACGGTGCCGGTCTAGGCAATCTTCGGATTGGAAATTGTCTCGACTTCCCTGGGCATAAGAGTATCATCGTGTTAGCATCATGATATACGAAATGGTAACTTGGCTTAGAAACCTCGCAGTTAATAACTGTGGAAGTGCTTAATGAACACTAAGCTGCGAGGCGGCTCTGTCCCAGTGTGGGGATTAATGCCAAAAAGAAGAAGAAGAATCTTCTTACAGCAAGTTGCACAAATTACTATTTTTACACTATTCCTAATTGGTTACTTCTTTACTGATATTGCTTCTCACAACTGCGACGTTGCGGGTTTGCAACTCAACATTCATCAAGCACTGTCAACATAAATAGCTGCAAGCAGTGACGAGAAATGTCATTTCTATGTCATGAGACTAATTTGTTAATAACTTTTTTCATAATTATGTTTTTATGTAAACATGTTGTCCAAAGTTGGCGGCGTGAAAGCCGAATTAGTATCAATGACATAAATGTTATGACAATCTGTGACAATTTTTAAATTTCGTTTTCATGCCTCGCACTTTGTATTTAGAACAATGATCTGTTTGAAGATGTTCTAGGATCCTTCAAGCAGTACATGGTAATCAAAAAATCCGAATTGTAAATAAATATTGAAAAAAGTTTTTAGCAAATTAGAAATGGCAATTTTATGAAATTTTTTGACATTTCCCATCACTGGCTGCAAGATTATTAAACCAATTTGCCTTTTATGCATTAGTTTATTATGTGAACAAGACTGTTAAGGTACACCGGGGCAAGTTGAAACGATTTTTTCAAAGTTGAAATTCGAAGTGCTGTAAAAAAATCACCCTTTGATATTTTTTCATTCCGTTTGCGCTGTTTGCTAGTTTAGGCCAAATATTATGCATAAAAAATAAGCAACCTTAACTTACCTTTTGTTATATATATTTGGTATATTTGAATTATTTTTTTTATATGCATTATATACAGACATAAGCTCATTTTGCCGTAATAATAACAAAATGTATGTACTCGGTGAGACTCAAGAAGCACAAGGTTGGAAAGGTGACTATAATACTGCCAGTATTCACATAAGAGTCCCATGTAAGTTTTTGACGATTTTGATTTTCTTTCAGAAATTAGCTTAAGATTGTCTCCTGTTTAAGAAAAACTGATAAAATAGTAGGCTTTGTTCTAGAAATTTGAAAACAAATCCCACTTTTGTTGTCTCATCTTGATATTTACTCGCATAAAAATCGCATTCCAGATTTTGATACTCTTTTACACAAAAAATAAACTTAAGTATGGTCCATTTAATTGTCCAAAGCAATATATACAAATAAAGAATATTATGTAAAATTTAAGGAAAGATAGCATTTTTTTTTAAATTGATTAGTTTTTTTTTTTTTTTTTTTTTTTTTTTTTTTGTATTTCTACATATAAAACAAGCTTCAGCGGGCTTGGTAGTCATATGGCTACTGCTTCTGCCTCATACGCAGGAGGTCGTGGGTTCAATCCCAGGTCCGTTCCATTCTCCTACTTTGTATCTTTCTCTTTATTTCTCATGTTCTAGCAATCGCTAGAACTGGAAATGGACTTCCATACCGTTTCCATTATTATTCCTATACCTTCAACTTGAGTATTCTATCAGTAATCTGATAGAATTGGAAATGAACTATAGAGCTCGTTTCCTACATCCAATTAGAAATTCCATCAGTTACCTTCTCCTATCTATCACATTGGCAGATCGTTAACCAAGACGGACCTCTGCCTCTCCAACCTAACCCAGAAATTCCAACAAATTCCGCATGAACTCGTGGCAAGTGCAGAGGTATATTCGGCCAGTACTTGTACATTGAAGATGTGTGCTAGTCCCAAGCAAACATCTGTTGGTTCCCTGTGCAAGAACAGCTGATCTGGTCATAATGGAGTAGCAACTACGAGCAGTCAATCAAGCTCAAGCTCAAGCTTTCTACATATAAAACAAGCTTGAAAAATTCAACGACAAATTACTCAAGGCGGAGAAAATGACATGGGACTCATATGCGAATAAGGGCAGTGTACAACAAAGTCACAAGAATTTTCAGAGACCAAATTCTGGAGAACGCACCTTGCTGAAAATTTATCAAATTGATTTCCTACTACTGGTGGCCACTCGGAGTACTATTCAGGATGATTCATTATTTGGTTCACTTGTATATTGTGCACTTGAATCATTCGGTTGTGGCTTCTTCATAAATGCACATTAATTAATCAGCCAGCAGATCTGTCATAAACTCTGCGATTGGAGAAATAGGCAGCTGGGAAAGCGAAAGGTGGAGTTAACGAAATGTTTACATACTCTATGTTTTATTTTTCTGATAGTCAGTGCCCAGTAGATTAAGAATCTCAAAATTGCATTTTAAACAGGACCCCTTCTCATTCTAGTGGAGATTGTAGGAGGGTTGCATTCATGACGAAAAGAGCGGAAATTTTTTACAGTTATTTCCAGAAGTTTGCATGTATTTATAAATTTATGTTTTCCGAATGTATGTATTTACGGACCTTCATCATGGTCCTTCATCTGGAAAAAAATATTACTTTTATTTGCGAGGGTGACGTTTTGAATCGTTGTTTCAACTTGCCCCGCACCACGCATTTCTATTTGCCCCGATGAGTTAAACATGCGGAGCAATATCAAACAACCAAGATACAAAAATTAAAACGGGTCTTTCATCGATTTTTCATATTCATTATGCTTATTCAACATTGAATGATTATCTACCGTGAAAATTTGATGAAAAAACTCTTCCAAACATCGTTTTGAGACCTGTTTCATTGGCACGTCAAATATTTGGTTTGGCTTTTGCAAATGGCGAAAAATAAACAATAGCAGGAATTGGTTTTGAAAGCTGCAATCTTCAGGGCATGGCAGTCAGAAGATCCGTCTAGGGGAGTAGTTTGTTGAAAAAAATAATCAGAGCACTCAGTCATTTCCCATCTAAATTACAGCTTCCGTTTCAACTTACCCCGCATTTCAACTTGCCCCGATGTACCTTATGTAGAAGGAAATAGAAGAATGAGGTTGTAAAATGCGCAAGCGGATCTGCCTTGTGCCCATAGCTGAGCTAACGAAAGTCCATACTGGATTTGTACTAAATAGAACAATAATCGAGACTCACCCTAATGAGATTGAGCTTTACAGGATGATTTTATAGAGTTAGTGTTTATTCAAAAGAAAACAAATTTTAACTTCGATATGTTTGTAATTGAAATCTGATTAGGTGCATCATGTTCTGTGTGAAAATATTGACATTCATCATCCATAACTTTCACAGTTTTGTGACAAGCTCAAGGGTCCAATATCAGCAATCGTTGTTGAAAGTAACAGATATGCTATCTAAAGTACAGATTTCGCTATCTTTTCCTTGCCTTACTGACGTAAACTACCTCACAATTGCATCATACAACATTCACAATATAATAATAAAAAACTCTGAAAGTCTAATAATTCTAATGATTTGAGATTTAGATTTGAGTTTGAAATTAACAATTTAATACTAGAACTATTGTGTTGTATGCGAATGTAAGGTACGTAAAAAACAAGAGAGCAAAAGACAAAGCAGAAGTTAAGCTTCCTAATTTTAGCATCCCTGTGAAACTTTCAGTAGGCCTTTGTTTTGCTTTTGATCGTAAGTAAGTGGTTCTCACTGGTATGCAGAATATTATGAACTTTTAATTTTTGCACAAAAAGTTTTGTCACAGAGTTGGTGGACTAATGCACCATGCGTCTCCATATGCTCGTTTGCATATGAAAATGACCTAAGCGATTTCATTACTGCGACGGCGACAGCTAGTCGCCGCGATTCTATATCGTTGGGGCGCTGCAGGCAATGTTCCATTTACGATTCCATACCAACGGCGATAGTCACCAAGCGACAGAATTGCGTCGCGATTGTCTCGTCACGTGTGTTTGGGGTAACCTTAACTATCTGCCAATCCGTACCAAGCGGCAATGATATGGGAAGAGGCCCCGAAAAGGCCTTTTGTATATTCCCTCATATTTATCGTATTTGAGATGACCTAGGCCTAAAATTATGTAAGTAGATTTTTGACACCCTGGTGGTAAATCAGGTAAGTCAGAGGGAAAAATGTTTTATGATGTGGACCCCAATATGTTGCTTTGGGGTAATCGATCAGATTTTGAATTCAGATAATTTACCTGCAGTGAGCGATCTGATAAATAATTTTGGATCAGTTTAATAATGTACAGAAGAAAATTAAAATTAATCAATTCTACAATCAAACCTTGATGCCAAACACTGTCAAATGCTTTCTCTATATCAAGAAGAGCAAATCCAGTCGAATATCCTTCAGATATGTTGAGCCGAATTAAATTCGCAACTCTTAATAACTGTTGAGTGGCTGAATGCCCATGGCGAAAACCAAATTGCTCATCATCAAAAATAGAATTGTCATTAATATGAACCATCATCCCATTTAAAATAATCTTTTCAAACAGTTTGATTATTGAAGAAAGCAAACTGATTGGCAATAACTGCCAGGGAGGTGATCAGAGTCAAAGTCAACATGAGTTACCAATTGGCCACACACTTGACTTGAATCCATTAAAACTAAATCAAATGTCGAAGGATTTCGACGGAAGAAAAACTAGCTGGCCCATTGGGATATTGAATAGTATAATATCCCGCAAAACAATCTTCAAATAAAATCTGGGAATTGTTTTGAACATTATTCCATGAACGGTGCTTGGCATTGAAGTCATCAATTTCGAAAAATTTGGACTTGTTACGAGTTAGCATTTGAAGATCAGCTCTCAATAAGTTCCTTTGCTGCCCATTGCACTGGAAAGGTAAGTAGGCAGCAATAAAAGAGAATTGTCCAAAACAGAAACTCCCAAGGTTTCGAAAACTTTGCTTCAAACGAAGAATATAATTTATCAGGGTTCGTAATGCTCACTCAATCTCAGGAGCACATGATTTTCCCTCACGAAAGTTTTCGGGGAGAAATCGCTTTTCGGGAAAGAAAAACTGCCTGGAGAGTGATAACAATTTTTCGCTCACTTCGATTGCCGTCAATCATTGGTTTGCTCTTTTCCTTTCATATTCGAGTCTTTTCGTGGCATCATAAATTCAAATGGTAGTAGCTTATGTGGAACAAATAACTTAACGCTTCCATACAGATAGCTTGGTGGTGTGGCTAAAGTAAGCGCAGCCCAACAGCTATTATTGTTACTATTCTGGGTTTGAATCCCGGCGTGGCCATATAATTTTGTAATTGTTCTGCGATAATTCTCGCGAAAAGTGAATGACAGGTAAAAGTAATGAAACGAAAAAGGATTTTCATCTAATAGGCAAGATTTTCGTTCATCTTCCAATGCTAATTCTAGAGAAAAGATTGATGGGTGAAAGATGATCCTCAACATAAACAACGAGACAAGATTTTCCCTTGGCCCGAAAAACGCTTGCTTTGGTCTCATTGAATCGAAAAGTCGAAACCCTGTAATTTATGTTTGATACATCTATTAATGACAATGGCGCTGTCAAGTCGATCATTTCGGTAAATAAAATAATTTGGAACTCTTTTGATGAAAAGACCAGGTTTTAAATATGTTTCAGTTATAATGGCAATATGCACATTATGAACTGATAGGAAGTTGAATAATTCATCTTCCTTACCCTTTAAAGAGCGGGCATTCCAATTTATTTATTTTTTAATAAAACGAAATCCAATAACAATTTTCAGAAACGAAATTTTGCATACCTACAGCCATGCTTGTATAGGTAGGTATGTTTCAAAAAATTGAATTCGACGAACTGTTTGCTACCGTGTGAGAGGCAAAATTTGTTCGTTGACTGAGGTGGGTATGAAATGCTCTATCGGCAAATGATTGCGGATTTTGAGCGTTTGTAATATGTTTACCCGGTGAATCTGGGATCCTATTAGGATATCCCGTCATCAATTTTGCACAGGAATTAAAAACTTTTTTCGTGAAGGGCTTTCTCATAAATCTTCTCTTACAGGACAGGCGTCCTTGCATTTAGCATCCATGTAGCAACGTTTAGTTCCGTGACCCCACTTTTGGAACTTACGGCACTGGGTGGGGTTTTGGAAATTTTCCCCAGGCCTGCGGAAATGTTCCTATGTAACACGGACATGGGACATAATACAGGCCTTTTCCAAACTTTTCATATTATTTAGCTCACTTATCAAAGTTAACTAAATAAAATTCTTGAGAAATACCCCTCTTGGAAGCACCAGAGCGAGATTTTTTTTCGTCTCATTTACCTGGACTGGTGAAAACCCAAGCAATTGAGAAATTTCAATCTTAATCACATCCAGTAATTTATCATTACTGGGGAGACCTTTCAAGACGACTTTGAACAATCGTTCAGTTATGTCGTCGTACGGACTCGTACGTGATGAATTTATGCCGCTTCTCAGTTAAATACTGAAGAAGACGTTTGCGATCGTCAAAGGATCCCGCCAAAACACGTCAGTCACCCTTCCTGGCAATCGGGATTGAAACCTTGATCCCCTGAAGGTTACTCAAAATCTCATTCCTAAAGCCAGAAAATTCGGCAACAAATACCACAATCGGCGGAATCCTTTGCTTCTTTGCATGGATCAAAGCACCTGGGCTAGAGGTAGATTTATTTGCTCAATTTCGTCATGAATCAAAATGAACTGATTGCTCAGTTCGATTGGAGAAGATTTATTTCCAATATTAGAGTTAGAAGGAATATCTGAAGTATCCAGCTTCCTTTTATTTTGTTCGCGCTTTGGCAGGACAAAACCTTGTTTCTTAGGAGGAACGGGAGAATTCAGAGGCTCCCCCTTCCTCTTGTTTTTGTTAATGCTCATTGCTGAGCATGGAGATGTGACCTTCTAAGAGGGTTTTTTTTTTTTCATAACGGTGTCCTTGCAGGATTACCACCGTCGCTTGTCGGAATTTTACTTCCGCAAACGGGTCCAACGTAAAGCGAAGGAACGGGTCCAAGCAAAGATCGCAACGGGATCAGTAGGTACAAATAGTGCTGAGAAGCACTGCGGAAAATAAAATAGCTACGGGTAGAGAACAGACAACTGCACAGTAAGCCGACAGTAATCAGACAGTTAGGGTGGCTAAATACTTGAAGGCCTACAGATCATCCTCATGAAAACTTTAAAATAATTTGAGTTGTTAACTATTTTTTGGTAGATTCAAGTCGTCCTAATTAGAAAAAAGAAACTTAATTTTTTGGGTTAATGAAACCCATCTCTCCTCTCCCAAGTAAATCTACTTCAACTAATTTACTCGATGGTCGATCTTTGCGGATAAAAAAAACCCATCTCTGTATGAGGGTCTGTCGGAGGTGTGGAGACTCAGTGTAACCCAGCTCTAATGTGGGTTGATCAGTTTTTGATTTCGCTGTCGAACCTAGTCAAAAAATATGAACAATCCAAAACTGATGTAGCTTGGTCGTTGGTTTGCAGAAACAACTGGACTTAATTACACTAACAAAGTACAACTCTGAAGTGAGTTGCAGATGATCGAAAGGTTCAAAAGAACCTTATCGGATCAAGAAAAAACCAAACTCTGGAGTGGGTTGGTTGGTTGGTGGCCGAAACTGTCGTTGGACCTATTTGGATCGATTATCGATTGAATAAGTATTAGAATAAGATAGTAAGATGGGTGAATTAAATCCAACTCTGAAGTAGATTGGTCGATGGTTGGAATTGCCATTAGAAGCAGGAGGGTCAAAAAAAATCTAGCGATGGACTAGATAGATATTTATCTTCTACAATTAATTAAAATTTTAACGAAGCATATATTTAGTTGCAGATATCCTTCGATCAATTTCTATTTAGAAAAAAACCTTAGGTGAGTAACAACATTTGGAATACGCATCCTTGTTCTAACTCTTGTAGGTCCCAGTAAAAAAAAAAACAAATTCACTTGTAAATATTTCTGGTTTGTTGGAATCCGTCTGAATAAAACATGAAAAATTATATCTAATCTACTCAAAATTCATATTACTAACGGGTGGCTACTAAAAAACGGGAATCAATACTTCAATACTTTTGAACTTTGCACTCTTATGCTTTCAGATAAATATTTCATTGTGGGAATGAATTCTTAGAATATTCAGAAAATTGTCGCCCACACACTTTTACTCCATCATGTTCAATTGTTTAAACATGCCGTCAAAACAGGAAGTACTGCGGCGAGCATTGTACATTTTTTTTCAAGCGAACAAAGATCGTATCAAAAGTACACGATGAACAATTTAAAAATATTTCGAAAACTGTTAAAGGATTTTTGGTCCACTGAGCTCCATAGTATGCAAAGGTGATAGGAAGACCAAAGACACGAAGCAACTAATCAATAGGATCCGAAGCATCATCCGCCAAAGGTAGCCGTCCAGCGGACCTGCAAGATTTAATTACGCCGCACGGCGGACCACGGACCATATGCTATTATTCGTTAATCTAAGTTTAAAGACTAAGGCCAACTCTTTATATAATGTATATCGGATTGAACTATACTGCTTTATAGATTTCTTCCCGAGCCATTCTTTCCATTCCCGCTATTTAGTAACCACCGCGCAGCATAAGAGCTCTACGAATATTAAGCAACAGGTTTTTTTGAGATGTAGATTTTGAATAAATTCACTGGCTCTGGGAAGAGCTGATACTTTTGAAACCAATTTGAGTTTAATTTGTCCTTACTGCTGTAAAGCATTATAGTGCTCGATGATCAAAACAGTAGCCAACAATGTAACAAATTCAATCCGGATGTCGAACATCAAGGTTTTTTAAAAAAATAGAGATCGAAACTAATACCAGAAAAATAACTTTTTTTTTAACTTTGGGTGAACTGAATTCATATTTTGACCAAAAGAGAGTTTGGCGGAACAGCCATACAGTCAAATAAATCATTTCATCGTACAGATCATTTGGTCAAAAAGGTTATAAGGCCGATGGGTCATACGGCCAAATAGGTTAGTTGGCCGAACGGGACCTAATCCTAGTCGGTTTTAGTCGAAAAAGTTACTTGGGTGATTGAATCATACACACTTAACTCATTTCACCGTATTCGGTAAATTTTACCGAAATCTCAACAGCAGAACTGTTCGGTAATTTATTTTACAGATTTTTTGTAATGTTTTCCATTGCTCAACTGTCAAAATCACCGAAAATCAGTTAAATTATTTACCAAACAGTTCTGCTGTTGAGATTTCGGTAAAATTTTACCGAATTCGGCGATTTATTTTAAGTGTGTAGAGCATAAAGATTAGTTAGCAGAAGAGTTGATCGTTGGCCAAACGGATCATATGACCGAAAATGTTATTTTTTTTCGAAATGCGATGTCCTGCGAACTTTCATCGGATCAAGTGGTTTCACATATTAGGAAAGAAGTTCCATGTAATTGTTCTGGACAGGGAACTAAAATTTAGTTCTGTTATTGGGTTACACCGCCGCAAAGCACAAAAAGGCATATTTCGGGATTTTGTTTTAACCAGTTGAAATTCTGTATAAAATGTAACTCAATATGAATATTGAAGTACATTAATGTGCATGTGTGGTTGTCTATGCTTCAAGCTTATTCGTTGCAGATTCAAGGTCATTTTTTGCGTAGATTGATTTTTGAGGTAAGGCCAGATTTACTTGGCTTCAATTCTGGGCACGCCATATTTTAGGGATATTTTGACAACCCAGCGAGTGTTCATGATGCTTACGAAACGTGTGCCAGAGTAACATAGATTCACTTTCAGTACACCCAACCGGCGGTTGTTAGATTTTCTAACAATTCTGTATAAGAATCTACCAAAACCTGTATAAGAACTGGGCATATGCGAAATTGTTAGATTCTTATACAAATATTGTATATATAAGAATCTAACAATATTGTAAGCTTTTCTTACATTTTTTGTATAAGAATCTAACAATTTCGCATATGCCCAATTCTGATACAGGTGTTGGTAGATTCTTATACAAAATTGTTAGAAAATCTAACAACCGCCGGTTGGGTGTAGAAATTGATTCAATTGACCAGCGCATTGCAATTGTTCCGAAATTTCGATCCATATTTTCGCGTAGTCCAAAAAAACGTCTGATCTGTGACAAGTTTTGCTTATTTTTAGGGAACCCTTTCAGGACGATTTTTTTGCATGCATTAAACATACAGATTAACTTTTTTCCGCTCAATCCTGTCAAAACTAGTATAGAAAGAAATAAAAAGATGTTAAATATGTTTTTCGGATGTCCCAGGTCGTCCAAACTGTTCTTTAGTATATATCCTCGAATGCATCACAAAATATCTTCAGAAACAAAGTGTCCAAAGCTGAGAATATGTCCAAAAATATCTATGTGATCATTAGACATAAAATTATCGAGTTTAAAATTAACGTCACCTATTTCAGGGTCTCCAAAACGGTCTGGAGCTCAGAACATACGATCTACCCGATCAACCAAGCTATTTTTTTATCTTATTTATTTATCATCAGACTAAGGCCGGAGTGGCCTGTGCTGCACATAAAAGACTTCTCCATTCAGTTCGGTTCAAGGCTGCACTTCGCCAACCACGCAGTCTGCGGAGGGTCCGCAAGTCGTCCTCCACCTGATCGATCCACCTTGCCCGCTGTGCACCTCGCCTTCTTGTTCCCGTCGGATCGTTGTCGAGAATCATTTTCACCGGATTACTGTCCGACATTCTGGCTACGTGCCCGGCCCACCGCAGTCTTCCGATTTTTGCGGTGTGAACGATGGATGGTTCTCCCAACAGCTGATGCAACTCGTGGTTCATTCGCCTCCTCCACGTACCGTTCGCCATCTGCACCCCACCATAGATGGTACGCAACACTTTCCTTTCGAAAACTCCCAGTGCGCGTTGGTCCTCCACGAGCATCGTCCAGGTCTCGTGTCCGTAGAGAACTACCGGTCTTATAAGCGTTTTGTAGATAGTCAGTTTGGTACGGCGGCGAACTCTATTCGATCGGAGCGTCTTGCGGAGTCCAAAGTACGTACGATTTCCAGCCACTATGCGTCTCCGAATTTCTCTGCTGGTATCGTTATCGGCGGTCACCAGTAGGCAGCAGGGACTATGTCCAAGGGCTTGACGATCCCTCCCCAGGCCATCTGCGAGTTGTGGCGCCTGCCTAGGATGTGGTGGGGTTTGACAGTGGGCCCTGTTAAACCTCTATAAAAAGCTGCATGAATCCGCAAGTAGGCTCCGCCAAAGCGACCGTGTGCCGCTCAAAGCGCACAAGCCCAAGTCCTGGTGTTAGGTGGGACGCTAAACAGCCCTGACACGACGGCCCTCCGACGAGACAGGAGGTTTGCGCAGGCCCAATAAGCCGCCTTTAAAAACAACCATTACGAACAACATAGAAGATAATACGACTCGATACAATCGGCAACGACCTAGGCGACGAATAAAGGATCACGATTGGAAGCTTGGAACATGGAACTGCAAGTCGCTTGGCTTCGCAGGTTGCGACAGGATAATCTACGATTTTTTTTATCTATTGTATTTATTTGACAGGCTCAGGCGTGTATAACACTTGACGGAGACTCTGTAATTTGGTGATGGACGGGGTTGGGATTTAGGTTTGAGGTATTTCAGCTGCTCATCCGGGTATTTGACATCATGTCTGGTTTGGCGTAGCGTGCTTGGGTTTTGGTTCTTCAGGGAGCAGCCAGAGCTTCATGGTACTTACTTACTTACGCCGAATGGAGTATCCTTCTCCACTGGACTCGATCCTGGGCCAATCGCTTCCAGTCGCCCTGAACATTCAGTGCCCTCAGGTCCGCTTCAACTGCACTGCTTTAAGTAGAAGTCGTGATTCATGCGACGCCGCCAGATACCGTTCTCCTGTTTACCGCCGAGTATTGTCCGCAGCACCTTACGCTCAAACACTCCGAGAGCTCTCCGATCAGCCTCCTTTAACGTCCATGTCTCATGGCCGTATAAAGCCACCGGAAGAATCAGAGTAGTATACAGCGCGAGTTTTGTTTTCGTTTGCAGACTACGGGACAGAGCTTCATGGTACACGGAACAATAAGACAGAGACAAGGAAAAAAATTGAGAAAGAAAAAAATGAAGTATTAGACTTTGATGTCAGACGAGCAAAGAAAGGCATAGATGGACTGCACATAAACCACATCGTGATTTCCCAAAACACCTCTTAGTTCCCGGAGGGGTTGTTTACCTCGGGCCACAAGGGCATCCAATAGTAGCTCTCTTGAGGCGCCATTTTCCGTGCAATACCAAACTACATGATCGATGTCATCGTAACCGGCTCCACACCTACATAGATTGCTATCAACCAGGTTAATTCTATAGAGATGTGCGTTTAGTGAATACATAAGCCTCGACATCGTGCGAATGAAGCCTCGGCTTATGTTCTCACCTCTGAACCACGCTCGCGCAGAAACTTTAGGAAGTATAGAAAATAGCCACCGTTCAAGTTCATTGTGTGACCAAATTATTTGCCAATTTTGAAGAGTACTCTGACGGACTAATGGGAAAAACTCTGTGTTCGAGATTTGTCTATCATAAACTTTACCTTCCTGTGCGCCCACCTTTGCTAGCGTGTCAGCCTTCTCATTACCCTAGATTAGGCAATGGGATGGGATCCATACAAAGGTTATCTTGTATGATTTTTCGACCAAATCACGCATCTGCTCTCTTATGTTTGTGAGAAAGTAAGATGCGTGCTTAACAGGTTTCATTAAGCAGAGTGCCTCGATAGAACTCAGACTATCCAAGAAGATGAAATAATGGTCTACGGGCTGATCAGAAATTATCCCCAAAGCGAAGTTAATTGCTGCCAGCTCAGCAACATAAACCGAACACGGTTCCTGAAGTTTTCGGAAGGTTCAACCAATTTTCATTGAAAACACCGAACAACCAAGCTCTTAACGATGTATCCGTGCAACGCTAAACTTCCCAGCAGGTCCATTGAGCAGACAGAATTTCACTCGTTATGTTTACTAGCTACTATAGACATTTTAGGTTCTCCAAAATGCCTGAGTAACTGAGTTGTGATCAACCCGATAAACCAAGTCCCGATCGATGTGTTCGTTCATTGCTAAACATCCCAGCAGGTCCGTTGAGCCGATAAGATTTCACTTATTATGTTTACTAGCTGCTACAAACCTTGTCGGTTTACCAAACCGCCCGGGAGTTCAAAATATGCGATCTGAAGTCCTGAACGATGTATCCGTGCAGCACTAAACATCAATACAGGTTCATTGAGCAAATAATATTTCACTCATTACTTTTACAAACTTCTACAGGCCTTTCTGGTTCTGCAAAACGCCCTGGAGGTCAAAAGATGCGATCTACTCGATCAACCAAGTCCTGAACGATGTATTCGTTTGTTGCTAAACATCCCAGCAGGTCCATTGAGCCGATAAGATTTCACTTATTATGTTTACTAGCTGCTACAAACCGTGTCGGTTCTCCAAAACGCCCGGGAGTTCAAAAGATGCGATCCAGCCGATCAACCAAGTCCTGAGCGATGTATAAATGTATAGCTAAATATTCCAGCAGGTTAATTGAGCTGATAGAATTTCACTCATTACTGTGACAAACTACTACAAGCATATTTGGCTCTCCAAACCGGCCTGGGGCTCAGAACGTGCAATCTACCCGATCAACCGATCAAGTGCTGAACGATGTATACGTTTAGTACTAAACATCATAGCAAGTGAATTGAGCCGATACGATGAGGACATTGAGAACATTGCAAAAACCTTGGTTGGTACCAAGGGCTAAACTTCAGAACGTTTCGGGGAAACCGTAACGATTGAACTATTTGGTCATCCAATTCTGTGAACGCAGAATAAATGGCAGGTTTACCTCGTTCTCATTGAGCATCTTGACTCATTTTGAGATCATTTTTGAGCACCTTGGATATCTGATCTCATGTGCATGGTAACTAGGACCATATGCCTATTACACCGGATGAAGTAGATACTGATGATGTTAAATAGCGAAAGTCATGATTGATTGGGTACTAAAATCAAGAATACTTTGGAGTACCTTAAAAATCCCGTATTCATGAAAATTGGGTTCATGATGCTTATATACCTATTGAACCGGATTGGGTAAATTCCAACAATGGGAACATTACAAAAACCTTGGTTGGTCCGGTAGATACCGTGGGCTGAACTCCAGAACGTTTTGGAGAACCTTGATCATCTCGTATTCAAGAAAATTGGGTTCATGATGCGTATATGCTTATTGAACCGAATTGGTTGTACATATACCGGCGATGAGGACATTGCCGAAGAGCCTTGATTGATCCAGTTTAAACCGTGGGCTGAACTCGAGAACATTTTGGAGTACCTTGAGTATCTCGTATTCCTGAAAATATTCACAGGTATAACAATCAGGATAGCTCAACTTATCGGAGTACTCAGAACTATCAAACAACGTGATTTAGGATTCAAACACGTCAGGTTCATTTGCATGCTCAAGCGAAATCTCCCCAAAGTTTCGGATATCTGGGTCTTAGGGTATAGCCAAACTTGACCCCGATATTTTCCCAGCAAAGCCAACATCCTATTGAGCAGTTTTGCTGAAGAAAGTGGGGACCTATCTCTCTTCTGTGATTTTACACAGCCAATTTAAAATGCTGGGCATATATGACCCATTCGTCCTGAACGGGTTAACTAAAAGGGTTAAAGTTATTTCAGCATACTTGCTCTGGAATACAAGGGTGAGAATTTTGTTTCGAATCGTTCGCCTATATCTGATTCAGTCCGTTTTAACAATTTCTAGATGTGTTTTCATGAAAATTTTGATCATAAAAAATTTAGTTGCCTGGGAAATAGCGATTTCACATATATGAAAACGTCGTCGTCGATAAGAAACGTTTGGAAGGTCGTACACCGATTCCTTTTAGAGAATAAGGGGCAGTCTAAAAGACTCTCAAAAGATGCAGAAATACAAATCGACACTGTTGTTTCATAAGGGCCAATGTCGCAAACGTAAACAATGCCTTTCCCTGCAAATTCCTCAACAACTAGGACCGCTCCCAGCTAACAACCACTTGAAACTGGTGGCGCTCCGCGCCTTCCATCAAACGGAAGTGGAAAATAAGACCAAAAGTCTCTAATCTTCCTGAAATCAGCAGAAGAAGTCAATGTTTACGTTTGCGACTTTCGCCCTTTTGAAACAACAATGTCGATATGTAAACGTTTCTCCAGTTTCACTCTCTTGTCCGAAACCATGACGACATGATGTCCCACTACGTACGCATAGTCCGAATGATCGGAATAAAATCTTTCCATTCAACTTGCCTTGATGTGAATAATGATATCATCTTTCCGAGTCTTATCTACAGCGGTATTATGTTGACTACGAATCTTTCCTTTGTATTGCGATTAGCAAATCCAAAAGAGCTTAATATTAGATTTTTGAAATTCAACAATGGGGTTACGGGGAATGCATCAACCCCAATATTACAGAACCTGATCTGATGGTATTCTGTTTTCTCAAAATATCTTCAAGTCATTTATAATTATCTGCCAGATTGAATGTCATAAACTTGAATTTTGCGTAAATGCGTCCTAATTTTGGTTTTCAATTATCCACAGCACCAAACAAAATAATTTCCATTTACCTAAGAGGACCAATATTGATAATACTCAGGTCATATAGTCAGCTCAAATATCAATACAAATATTTCAAATATTTAGATCCGTTATTTCGAGATACTTTTTTTTCTTCATGATTTACTGTAAATGTAGTGATCATCCTTCTTGATAATATGATTGCCCACCTATATAATGATTAATATTAATTACATATCACATAAAAAACACAACTTGCAAGTATCACTGCATAAGGAAAAGGTCAAACATACATTTTTTTCTTTTGGTGAGATGTTATTTAAAAAAAACTCATAACGGACCAAACTGCCAATCAAATCTATATAATCATTGTCGCCTCGAAGTTATAAAAGTGTACACTGTGCTGTACATGCATATTGTTTTCATCCATGTGACATTTCAACTTAATTCCTCTCTGGAAATCTTTATTGATATTTTTATGTCTGGGCCTGGGCTTCGGTCAATCGTGTAGTGACCGATCGTCCGCAAAATGACCGCACATGTACTTGGCGCGCGCGTGACGCCAAAAATCAAAAATTCGAAACCATCCGCCCTCGAATGTTGAACGCAAATGGGCGGCGCGCGGCGCGGCGCGGCTGCGGTAGGATCCGGGGTTAAAGGATGGGTGACAAATGCGCGCCTGAGAGGGCAAGTCCGTCGCGTCGCGCGTGCTTGGGTCAGTCGTCAGTCCCAGCAGAGGAGCGCGCAGTGCACAGTCAGTGATTGTAATTCCTTATTTATCAACGACGATATATTGTTGAGCACGCCCGTTGTTGCTGCTGCTGCTGTCTGGCTGGGCTGCGACCCGCCTGATCGGTCAATCCAAGAAGTGTGCGCGATTGTTGTGCGGTGCTTCCTATACATTATTATTTATCACGACGATGCTGGCTGACGCACCGTCCCATACCGGGACTCGATGGTTGCCTTTCAGTGTTAGTGGTGGCGTTCCTCCGCCGGCCAGAGTTCAATTACACCGGTAAATATAAAAATTAATTTCTGACGAAAACGTGTCCACTTCTTTTAGCCTCGGACAAATAGCTTTGGTTGGATCGACCGGTTGGGCGGAGACCTGCCGAGCACGGGGGAAGGAAAAGAAAGGAAAGACCTCAGGGGGGCGGAGGAGTGGTGGGACGACACGGTAGAATGACACCGCGCGACGACCACGACACGGCACGACACGATGACCGGATATGTGTGTGACCGACACGGTCGCTGCTGGCGTGGTTGGGTTAGAACAGTCTCAGCTCAGCAGAACTCTCTTTCTCTCGAGGAAGCCGCATTTGTCATCTGGGTGTGTAGGTTGGGGAGGATAGAATAAAGTGAACCAAGAGGTAGGTTTGAATTATCAAAACCTGAGAGTTTGATCATTATTATTGTATTTAGTTATGATCTGTTTCAGCGTTGAAAGGCAATAACATAAACATTGATGCCCAGACTTTTGTGCCGGGGTTATCGTAATAGAAATAGTAAAGGCCCTCCTTAGCCTAGCGGTAAGATGCGCGGCTATAAAGCAAGACCATGCTGAGGGTGGCTTAGTTTGATTCCCGGTGCTGGTCTTAGACAATTTTCGGTTTGGAAATTGTCTCGACTTCCCTGGACATAAAAGTATCATCGTGTTAACCTCATGATATGAGACTGTGAGAGACTCATGATTCATTAAAATATTAAATAGGGGAAGCGTTCCGGCTTTGGCCACCTTGGTGTCTAATTTAACCAACCCTGAAAAATGCATATTTTGCAAAAACTATCGATCATTTTTCAGAGCAAAGACTCTTAAGGGATTATCTCCTTTTACAGCTAATAAACCCTCGGAAATTGCTGTATTTTCTGAGTTATGCGAGAAACTAGCCAAATTAGCAACATGGCTAAAACTGGTACAGTTACCCTACGAGTTTAAATCAGCTGAATCTATCAGCAAGAGTCTTGCAGCTGATTTGTAGTATTGAAGTTGGAATTTTCTTTCATATTTGATGGAGCGAAGTATGTTGAAAAAAAAATACATTTCACTTCTTTATCAGCAATTTGCTCAACACTGTCACAGCCTTTAACCCTTTCCTTCCCATAGTAGCTGTAGAGCTCCATCAAATTTTGCACCTTCCAACATTCATCGAATTGTTTCAACAACACATTGCATTTGGCACAACTTTATGCTTTTATTAGAATGCAAATATAATCAATTTTGAGTAAGTTACTATTGTTACTATTGATTTACAATCAAAAACTTTTTTTTTCGTTTTCCACTAATTCTAGCTATGCCAAATAACTTTTGTTCTAGCATTTTTCCATAGATCATTCCTTCCTATTGAAATCTTCGAAAAAAGTCGTGGGAAAGAGAGGGTTAAATAATTTTTTTTAAATATTTCGAATGGCTGAATTTTTGGATTGTAACATATTTTTTTGATATTGAAAATTAATCTTTTTTTTAATTGTTGGATTTTGGGAGAAATGGTCGTTTTTCCGGTATTTTAATTTGAGAATTTTGGTTTTAATGTTTGTTTATTTTTCACGATTTATAGTCTTTTAGACCAGCGGTTCTCAACCATTGCAGACCTTGGCATTTAGAGGTGAGCCAGCCAAGGGCTGAAAACCTCTTTAATAAAGACGATAATAATAATAATCTTGGCACAGCTTGAGGTACCCCTAGTTTTGTTTGTATACCGGTAAGCTCAAATTTGAAAGTGGGTAATCGATTCTCGGCTTAAATCAAACCTAATCATTCAAATTGATTGTATTTTCAAGTACATTATTTTGGGCTTCTGACGAATTTATGTACATTGGCTTATCAATTTTGCTAACAATCATAATTTTCATATTAAAGTGAGTTAACTTCAACTTTAATTATAACACGGATGCGTTACGCAAACAAATTGAAATTTAGGATACTTCCAACGAAAGGTTGAAAAATAAAGATAAAGAAAAATACAACGAATCCTGAAACTGAAAAAAGCAAGACCATTATGATGGCTGGGTTCGATTTCCGCTTCAGTTTAGAAAGTTTTTTCGACTGGGTAGTTCCATCGTGCAAACCATGCAAAAATAAATACCAAGGAAAAGGTAATATAACTTTAAAAACTCTGCAAGGATTTTGCACTTTTTACTAGGTATACTAGGCGGAAAACCGGCATGCTTAAATTGTTCGAAAACTGTTTCTGTGTTGAGAGAATTTTATCTTTGATTTTATTTTGAAGGAATTTCAACGACATTACGAGAACTAGCATTGTACAAAATGTGATATTTATGTAAGATCATTAAAAAATTTGGAAAAGCTTTAAAGGTAATCTGCTCATTGAGTATAAATTCACAAAAATATTTAAAATTGTTTATTGAAAAGTGAATTATTGAAGCTCTCTTTATTCGCTCAAACACCAAGTCTGAAGCTATGAATAATGTACATGAAATTATTAACCTCCAATGTAAAACCAAAGTTAAATCTAAACTTCAGAAAGATACATTTCTCCTTAGAATTCAATGTACAACCAAAAGACATACTGCGTGCCAAGAAAACGAAATTAAACAAAAATAATAATTTAGTTATGGCTTTAGTCATTCTGGAGAAGTAAAGAAAAGAAAACATTCGTTATATGTAAAACATATAAAAAAGTACCAAATATTTTCTGGCACGCCAGCAAGTTATGATTCTGGAATTTTACTCTTGGCTTGAAAAGGTGGGTCAGACCTGTATACGTAATTAGTTTACGGCCTTTATGAGCTCTGGGACTACTAAGAACTTTTTGAAAACTGCCAAATAAGTCGATGTTTCAATTTTGAAGAAAACTCGCGCTGCACTCCTCTCTAATAGAATGTGAAAATGGACGCCGGGTTTATCACAAAACTCCTCGTTGGTAGTTCCGTTTCCTTTTCCTCATTAGGACGTGATGTATGTTATAGAATCTGGTTTAAACTTCATAGAACTAGTTCTGGGCAATTACGAAATAGAAATTATGATTTCGTCAACATGTTATATTGTGTTTGAAAATCAATTTTCAATTGATGGACTTTTTCCAAATAAGCGTAATAGATTTTAGCCTTGAACTTTAAACAGCAAATCCCTATCCTCATAAGAACTGTGCTCTTTATTCAGGACAACAAATGTGCACAACAGCTAAAAGAATCTGTTCTCTCTAGTAGTAACGTCAAATGAATATAAATAAACTGAATCAAAAGAATAAAAGTCGTTTAAAATTTCAAGAATCATGAAGAGAGTATGTTTTGCAATTATATAATACAACATCCGCCATTACGCATTTTTGTCTCAGGTACCCCCAGAGACCAGCAAAGGTACCCCCGGGGTACATGTACCCCAGGTTGAGAACCGCTATTTCTACGTAAAGATTGAAAAATATCTAAAATTTAAAACTCCCAAATCTTTAAATTCAAATTTTAATATTTATAGATTTTTTTTAATTTTTCGGATTTTTAGGATTTAAGATTTTGATTTTAAATTTTTTATAAAAATTTCAACACTTCTAAATCTTAGATTTTAAAATTTTAAGATTTCTACCTTCTATGATTATGAGATTTTTCAGATTTAACAACAATTACGGGCCCCATTCCGGCAAAATCCATTTGCGATTATATTACTTTATTTTCATTATATTCATTATATATTCTTCAGTTGCATTTACATGTTTTATATGTATGTATTTGCCATTTTATTATCTCCTTCGGCTGTGAAAACTATTTCGGTTCCGAGCGTTTTCTTAAGTAGATAATAGGACTATTTTAAAATGAAAACACTTGTAAGGGCGTGTCCAGGAGGTGTGTGTGGAGAAAATCGGGTCTGCTTTATTGTAGATTCTGGTGAAATCTGTGATGACCGTGGATATTTTAATCTTTGTAACTCCATCTACGATTTGTGCAAGGGTTCTATCCTATGCTATGAGATTTTAAGATTTAACATTTTCTTATTTTTGAACTTTTAATTCTAAAAATTTTAAAATTATTTGGATTTTTTACTTTTTAAAATGTTGTTTACATTTTAGAATTATTTTGAGATTTTTTTTGAAACTTAGATTTTTTGTTTTTATAATTTTAGATTTATACATTTTGTAATTATTAGATTTTTTCAGATTTTTAAATTATTATTATCCTTATTTTGGATTTTTAGATTTATGGATTTCCAATTTTTTTAATTTTAAATTTATAGTTTTAATTTCTATGATTTTAAGAATTTACTTGTTTAGGATTTTTTTAGAAATGATAAGTAAGGGTATTTGTTGAATATTTAATAACATGATAGGGGAGGAGGTTCGGTTGTGGGCACCGTTCGGTTATGGGCACCGTTCGGTTATGGGCACCCCTATGTATCTTTTGACAGATAAGAGATGCTGTCATTCTGACAACCGTAATTTGTTTGCTATAATAGCATGATGTTTTGTGCTCAATATCAAACCGGATGGGCATCTCTACTTTGAACTAGAAACAAATAAATTTTTCGTACAAGAAAAACAACACGAAAGTTTTTTTTTGCCTTTTAAGTGTCATAAAATAAAGGATTTAATTCAAAAAGTGAGTTCTAATGCGTATTTACACAGTAAATTTAATCTGTTTTGAGGCCCAATGTCGATTGCCATCAACATTTTAGCGCGAATTTTTTTTTCTTCTCGTTCCAAAAAGGCTGCGAAATTCGGTTGTGGGCACCTTTATTGGTTCGGTTATGGGCACCCTCATTTTATTGATAAATCATTCAATATCGTTTTACTTGTCCCTTAACTTATTTTTAATAACGTTTTAAGGCAGTTTTTATAATTAGTTTGACATAATTGTTCGAAATAATGAGTTTATTTAATATTTTTGTTCTTTGGGCATGTCTAGTCATTATACACACACTTTTTGGAACAAAGCGTTGACCGATTTGCTTCCAACAAGTTGCATTCGACGGGGAATGCTTTCCCATTGTTTCCTATTGAAAATTGATCAGATCGGACTATGGGATCAAAATTTATGGCCAAAATATTATTTTTTGAAATGAACGAGAAAGGCACTATGCGGCAAGGTTGATTAATCAGGACTGTGATGCATACCAATAAAACGTAAATCAATGAAAAATTAAAACCCATTTACCTAAAGTGCTATTTTAGACCTTTCTTATGTGATTTTTTTCAACATCCTCCTTAATGCACCGAGGGAGGCATCATCACTGCTAGGTGAATTGATTTGAGTTTTTTTAGCGTCTCCTGGCTTTTAGAATGAATAAACTATTCCTTGTCTTTAAATCTGGGTGATTTTTATTCATGCTTCTTTATTTTTAGCTAAGTTTTCAAGGGTGTGAAGTGCTGTGTCTGGATGTCTAAAGTTGTCACTGGTTTTGCTTTATGCATCTGATAGTAAAAAAGAATTGAAGTGTCAAATATTTTATTTTTGTGAGAATTTCCAGCGTGCTGCGTCTGGTTGGCTAGTCACAGGACAGACAAACATTGATGGTGTTGGTTTGCGTGGGAGAGCTATCAGATTCGTTGAATCGTCGTTTGAATCTTCGTTTACAAAAGCAGATAAGTCGGTTTGAAAATTTTGTCTTGATATGTAGTATATACATATATATATATATATATATATATATATATATATATATATATATATATATATATATATATATATATATATATATATATATATATAGTATGTTCGCTAGAGTGAGGATTTCTGTGTAGCTTGACCCGTCGAACTTCGTTTCGCTTAAAATGGATTTATTCTCTTATTAGCTCTCGAGTTATGCAGAAATTTATGCTTCATTTGTATGGGAGCCCCCTTTTTCAAAAGAAGGAGGGGTTTCGAACCACCATAGAAACATATCTTCCCTTCCAAAAACCTCCATATGTCAGATTTGGTTCCATTTGCTGGATTAATCCTCGAGTTATGAAGAAATTGGTGTTTCATTTGTATGGGAGCCCCCCTTTCCAAAGAGGGGAGGGGTCTAAAACCACCTTAAGAACCTTCTCCGCCCCCGGAAACCTATGGATACAAATTTTCACGCCGGTCGGTTCAGTAGTTTCCAAGTCTATAAGGTTCAGACAGACAGAAATTCATCTATATAATAAAAATGAGTTGTGATTTCCTTCCTGACGATTTAACTCGCGAACGGGTTGACCGATTTGCAAGATTTTTTCCCTAATCGATTCGTTTTGAGAACCGTAAGGTTTGTATATACAAAAAGTTAGTGAATTAAACGGGGAAATGTAAAAAAATATTAGAATACTATTTTGGGTCAGCTGTTGAGGGAAACAAAACAAACGCACGGAAATTGATCTAGAGTGCGGTGCTGCAAATAGTTCATTATGACATTTTCAGCACCCAGGCAAAGCTGGGTCTCTTTCGCTAGTTTTTTATGTATATAGAAGAGAAGAAGATATACCACTAAAAAATAAAACAATTGTATCAGATGGCCAATGGATAATGTGACCAGATAAATTCTGTGTAAACGCGGGACAAAAAAAGTTCATAGTTTAATAACTTTTAGGCTTAGCTTGTTAATTTTTTTTACTGGCTGTGCATGTGCTAAGACAAAACAAGACAAGGCTTAGTTTGCTAACTGTTTGATAAACGGCTACTCATTTTTGAAGTCAAAGCTTTTTCAAACGTTGACTTTGCAGCTCAATGTAGCTGCCATGGAGTTTCGTATAATTTTAATGTTTAGCGGTTCCCTATCCGATAACTATAAAACTGTTGCAACTATCGAATTGATGACTTTAGAAAGTAAATTCGATTAATTCAACGGAGAATAACACGTAGAAATCAAGCAATAGTTTTTCCCAACACTGTTATCGATATCCAATATCAACACAGTAAAGTCCATTTTCTAACTGGAGTAGATTCTCCACAAGATTTTGCTCCACAGGGCATTTAAATGAAGTGATATTTTGGACGTTCCGTGTCGAAATACAAGCAATTACGCAGCAGGAAATACATAGAGGCAAAATCTGCTCACAAGATTGCCATGGTAAAACAAACAATAGAGATAATGTAGTTTGAGTCAAGGAACATTTTAATCTTGATTTCTATGATCCATATGATTGTCTTATAAAACTTAGTACTAGTCAAAATTATAAATTTTAAAAATCTAATAATTTCTTTTAAAATACTAAGTAATGACTAATAATGTATTCTATTTTTCTGTATTTCGCGGGACATTATCTAGAAATAAGTTGAATGCGGGACGTTTCACGGGACGCTTTTTAGCGCGGGACAAATAGTGAAAATGCGGGACTGTCCCGCGAAAGGCGGGACGTATGGTCACATTACCAATGGAACAGAAATATCAGAATTTACCTTTGAAACCAAAGCTCTGTTGCAGTTAACGAATAATGAATTCGTTTCCAAAGCATTTTCACCAAATCAAAAGGTTCAAACTCGTCGAACGGAACTGCCGTCCATGTAGTGGATAGATTTTGACATCATGTTCGGCTGGGTGAAAGTTTCTTCAAATTTACGTTTCATTGAATAGAATGTAACATATATAAACAATTGCAGGATATAAATTACTAACCTTGACGTAAATTTTGATTGTTTTTAAAGTTGGAACATCTTTTTGCAGATAAAGTTTGTAAGTAAGTAAGTTTGAGTCATTTACAAATTATATCAAATAACAATCTAGTCGTATGTTAATTTTATTAATTTAATGTGTGAGTATCATAAAATTATAGTTTTATATCGGAATTCGCTATCAAACTGTTCAAGCATACCAAAAATGCGCATTTGACCTATTTCTCTCCATATTGAACGGAGAACCCTGGGGAAGAATTCCCTGCGGGAACTGTGATTGGGGGTGGCGGGAGCGGCGGCAGAGGTGGCACAAAGTTCATGAGTCAACAGAATTGAACTCTCGCCATAGCATCGTCACCGTCGTCGTCAGCGTTGTCCCTCTTCATGGTTTGGGTGCGCGGCTCGCTCGGACGGCTTGAGACTTCTCGGAACAAACAAAGCCTTCATGTAGGTTGGCGAGCGAACTGCGCAGTCGGCTGAACCCCTTTTGGGTGTTCTCTTCGCTGACTGCTGCTACACTCGTGATATCTCACGCTGTTGGTTGCAACTTTTTTTTTGCGCTTCTGTTGGGTGGATTTTCCTCGACTCGACTGTTTGTCGCGCTGCTGCAACCGGCTGGCTGTGATATCTGATGGGCGGCTCTCGGCTACCGGACTGCGGCTGCGGAAGAATGGCAATAATAATCGCAGTAATATGAGCATAAGCGCAAAAAGTATGGCATTGTTGTTACATTTATTTGCACCCTAATGACACCTGAGACCTGAGTCGGCAGCAGCCGGCAGCGGGGTTTTGACCGTGAAGCGAGGAATTACGATGGATCTACCCTGCAACCGCCGGTACCAACAAGTCAAAATGTCATGCGATTTCGACCGAAACGTGTGAATGAAAATTTGTTTCACTGAGCCAGATGATAGAGAAGGTGTTACCGGATGGTATTTGAAATCGAGTGGTTTATTCATCTGGACCTGAATTAAGTTTAGTAAATGAAGAACTTGACATGCATTGGTGTATTATGAGCAATGTAAAGTTTTAATTTTCATCCGATAAGTTGTTGTACTCATTTCTGAAGAGCTTAATAATTTCAGCATGCAAACTTATTTTTCATTTCAAGTTTTTATTTTGTTTGCTGGATTATCGACTTCTTAAAATTGTATTTCGCTATATTAGCCCTATTTGGCTTTTGGCTATTCGACCGCTGTAGTTGTTTTCAGATATATTATTAGGAAAATACCGATCGTGTTTAGGAAGTGTGAAACACATTTTTCAGATGCTTTAAAACCATGGTTTTCTATTATTCTATTTTTCAAATTTTTAAACATTTTTCACAACTCATAAACACGTGATATTTATATGCGTAATCAAATAATCTATCAAGAATGTCAGGGCAATAATAATCATAAAGGTGTAAACAAAACCCCAGGTCAAAAACAGAAATAAATGCTTCTTAGGAAACCAAGTGAATAAAAATATTTGAAAAATATTCAAGTCAATTCATCAAGATCAGCGATTGGTGAGAGGAGTGGTGAATATTCCACAGATACAACGTGAGGTGACACAGAAAACCTAAATCGTTTGAAGTCGACAACAAATGCGTTTACCATCCGCTTACCGTTCGACGCGTCGTCGGTCGTCGGGTTGAAAATCTGATAACGTCCACTGTCCACACTGTTCGGTGTTGCCTCCGGTGCAGCACCGTTGTTGCTGCCTTCCATCCGGTAACCTCCCGGTATGTCACCACCAAACGGGCAACCTCCGAGTTTCCATTAACCGTGGCACGGTACGAAGGTATGCACACACTACGGAATGACTTTGGCTATAGGCCGTGTACGTGAGACGCGTTCGGGTCTCGTAAAGATGCGCGAGCGCGCGCGTTTGCGTTGCGTCGCGTCGCTCGTCGTCCCCTCGCAAGCGGACGATTGGCTGCAAACGAGGAGATAAAGTGACCTCGTTATACATCCACACGGAACTTTACCGTGACGAAGTCGTGTATTGTTATTAGGACTTGGTTCTGAAGCGTATACAAGTAGGTGGGTTCACGGTGCCTTATCACACACGGTGATTGGTCGGTCGGTGCTGACGCTTTGCTATGCAGCGCGTTGACATGATCGTCATAGACGTTGAGTTTCTGTGTGAGGAGTGGGACAAGTGGGTGGTGAAACTTGAGACAGTTCACTTGTCTAATGGTCTAAATCTAGATGTGAGCAATGAAATATTCAACTCAATGGGAGCGCACACGTGAACAAAAACTATTAAAAGATAGTGATTGGTAAAAAATCGTATTTGGGATACTGTCAGATGAAATGGGACAGCTGATAAAGTTGATTTTCTGATAACTCATATTTGTATAAAAACTAGTTGACCCGGCAGACGTTGTCCTGCATAGTAGGCGAAATAGGGCGCTGTAAACTTCCCATGCAAAGTTCGCATAGGAATCACAATTTTAGTTATTCACGGTTTGCTCAACCTTACTCGTAATTTTCCCATTTGGAAATATCATATAAACCCGTCGGAAACTATAACGAATGTTTCTGCTGAAGAAATGAAAAAAATCCATCCAGCCGTTTTCAAGTTATGCGGATACGAACACAGACCATTTCATTTTTATATATAAGAAGAAGAAGATAAAATAATCATGAAAATAAAACCCAGAAGAATTCACCTAGCGGTGATGGTGCCTTTCTCGTATATTATAAAACTAAAAAACACATAAGAGTAACAAGAAAAGCACATAAGAGAGGTTGAGTGCTTGACAGGTTGAGATTCAGTTATTTCCATCAATTCACATTAATTTGCGTTCATTTGAATGCATTGCAGCAATATGTGATAATTTTCGATCTTGAATTATTTTTTCCTAAGCCCCCCCCCCCCCGCTCCATGGGTAAATGGGGGAAAAACAATGTTTGTATACATTTTTTTTGTATACACACACATACATACATACATACATACATACATACACACATACATACATAACCACAATGTGTCGAGCTGATTCGATTGGTATTTAACACTATGGGTCTCCGCGCCTTCTATAAAAAGTTCGGTTTATGAGTGATCCTATAGCCTCTACGTATGCTTAGTATACGCGAAAGGCAAAAAAGGAGCCAGATAGTAATAATCCGAAATCGTGAGATCCCGAAGCCATGAACAGAATAACGAGACATAATATGAACTTGATTGATAAACAGGCAACAATATCCAAATTTTGCACTAAAATATTATTCAAATATCGATATATGTTATGGAAAATAACAAACTAATGGCACATGGTATTGACCACTGCTTATGAATAGCATAACTTGATCTTGCTATGATATATTAGTGCAAAATATTGATATTGTCGTCTGAGCTTTTATCTATTATAACAATTATATCCATATCCCATTTTGGTATCAAATCAACATTTGATATTATTAAGCTATTTTCGTCTACTCAGGATCTAAATCGCGGAATCGATAATCAACTGATTTTAATTGAAAAGCTTTTTCAGGAAATAAACCGCAATATTTCTAGTACTTGTATATTTCTATATACTTGTGAACTTAATAAGCTCAATATAACTCTCATGTACATCCGATTATGTTTTTATACGAATGCCGTGTAAAAAAATCCAATACAAAATTTTTGCAAAGTTGCTCCATTTTACATGATTTGTCGAGAAATCATAAAACTTTTTTTTACACAGGTTTTCAAATTTTGAACTGAAAACTTTTTTTACACGGAACGCATCCCCGTGTAAAAAAAGAATCGGATGTACTACGCAATTTAAAAAGGATTGTGAGCAAATTTGTATTTTCATTTTTTTTTCTTACTTATTGAATAACTTGGTTTAATTTCGGTAAATTGCGATACTTTTGAAAAAAGGATTATTTTCTTAACCCTAACCCCAGCGTGGGCAATATGGTCAGAGCCCTCCCCAAGGGCTCCGGAACTGACCACAGGGTAGTCAATATAGCCAGAATCATATCCGGATACCATAATCCAACTTGTCTTGCAAAGTGCTGAAGTTTGATACCCTTATTACTTATATGAAGCAAATACAGTGAACTCTCCCTTACTCGATATTGAAGGGACCATCGAGTTAGGGAGCTATCGAGATAGAGAACACATGTATATATTTCTCTTCCAAAATATCAAACACTTTTCATAGTATGTAGAAATATGGTTTAAGGTCATTTAACAGAATGCCATTTGGCCCAATGCCGTTTGGTCGAATAGTTTAAATTGATTTCCTTATTAAGTAAAGTGAGGAGTGATGAGTGAATAGTGAAAAGTAAGAATTGAAAAGTGAGAAATGAAATCGCAGACTACAAGAATTTTTCACTTATAACTTCTCATGGAAAGCAGTAGAAAAGGAATAAAGGTTATGTTAAAAATTCTTATTTTCACTTCACTTTTCACTTCTCACTGCTTGGTCCTCTTATTTCTCAGTCCACACTTTACTCTTCTCACTTTTCACTTCTCACTACTCACTTTGCACTTCTCACTTTTTACCATTCACTTCACACTTCTCGTTCCTCACTTTTCCCTTTTCACTTTTCACTTCGCATTTCTCACTTCGAATTTGTCACTTCTTATTTTTCACTTTTCACTTCTTACTTCTCACTTTTCAATTCTCATTTTTATCTTTCACTTTTCACTTCTTAAACTCCTGACCTCTCACTTTTCACTTCTCAGTTTTTACCTCTCCCTTTACATTTATTTCTTCTCAATTCTCACTTTTTATGATTTACTTTTCACTTTTTGCTTTTTCTTCTCACTTTTCATTTCTCACACATAATTCTTACTTCGAATTTGTCAATTCCCACTTCTTACTTCTCACTTCTGACTTCTTACTTTTCACTTCTCATTTTTCACTTCTCACTCCACAGTTCTCACTTCTTAATTCTTACTTCATACTTCTTACTTCTCACTTTTCCCTTTTCACAATTTACTTTTTACTTTTTACTTCTCTTTTCTCATTTTTCATTTCTCACTTCTCACGTCGAGTTTGTCACTTCTTACTTTTCGCTTCTCACTTCTTACTTCTTACTTTTCATTTCTTATTTTTCACTTTCACTTCTCACTTTCCACTTCTAACTTCACATTTCTCCCTTTTCAAATTTATCACTTCCAATTTCTCATTTTTCACTTCTCAATTCTTACTTCTGACTTCTCAATTTGCACTTGTCACTTTTCACTATTCATTTCCTATTTCCTATTATAAGACGTGCGAAATGTCTCTTTCCTTTGTTCTTAGTAGCCATTACGTTTCAAATGTTGTAACAGGATTTTATCACAATATGATTGAAAAAATGCTTAACACCGAATTGCCCAACAGTAGGCAATTAAAATAGATGTACTTAGCCATAGATATCACAACGCTGATATAATTTGCAAAGGTTGCCTGATTTGAAATGTTGTTAGTTCTCGAAAAATATTCTTGCACAGACAAAAACAAAAATTTCTTATTGTTGACCACAATCTGAAGACCTATCACGATCTGTAAAAAATTCCAACTGCACAACAATATATTTTGAATCTGATCCTGTTATAAATTTCTAACAAAATATGTTATTTTTATGATAAAATTGTAACAAAATTTGATAGTTTTTTGTTTCCAGTAGTGTAATTTTTGATAGAAATTTAGATATTTTAACAACATCCTGCACCATGTTTCTAATATATTTTGTTATAAAAATTTAGTATAACATAATAACATATGTTGTTATAATTTTGATATGATCTTCTAGTCGGGAAATGGACCGATATCGTGCATTTGCATGATTCTGACATCGTGCATTTGAAATGATTCTGACAACATCGAGTTAGCGAGGTGAAACTGCTTAATTACTTCGACTTAGAAAATATCGAGTAAAGGAGACTGTAAATGCAAAATAATAAATATTCTGTTTTAATCCCTATATACAAATCTACCAAAATTGTATGAATAGAGACGAAAAAAAGTGACGTTTTGATATATTTATATCGCCAAAAAAGGAAGTTGTAGTGAAATTTACTGCAACTGTCCCACCGGAATAACTCCGGATATGATGACCACATCACAAGCTCCAACATGTATTCTGAACTCTAGGATCCGTACTTGCAGAACAGTAATAGAACCAAACCAATACGACTAAACATATAAATTATTGTTTATTTTTCAATTATTGTTTTTGTTATTGTTGTCTTGCACCTGGTATTACCAAGTATTGATATCTCATATAAAGTATTTTTGTATTGAAGGGCAGCCTAATATTAAACAGACGGCATGTGTACAAAAATACATATGAGAGAGTTAGTTCTGAAAATGTATTGCGAGAGATCGGCTGGTACCTGGTGCTGGGAATTTGGTTTCATCAGTACCCGCTAAGCTGCGGTGGACGACGGAGGTCCTTCGTAGCTTAGTAGGGAAAGCACCTGTCCAGCGAACTGGGGTCGTGGGATCAAAGCCCACCGAAGGGGCGGTTACCCTCCAATACCTTTTCCGAACTAAATCTATCACATGTTGTACATATGCATAATCAAGTTTCAGACATAGTAATTAATTTCCACTCCGGGTGGCTTAATACCCGGCATATAGGCAATTAACTTTGAATGTACTAGAAAAATATACCCGCGTATTCCTTCGGAAATTCGGCGATTCCTTTCGAAATTCCTTCACGATTGTTTTTTGCCTTTCTCGTACAACAAAATTGTACCGAAAGGTTATCATTTTACTCCGAAAACGAGCTTTTTACAGAAGCCTTGGAGACCTATAGTGTTATATACCAATCGACTCAGCTCAAAGTGTGTATGTGTGTGCACAAAATCTAAGAAAAACATTAGACAACTTTTCATATAGTAATCCTCAACCGATTTTCTCGCAACAAGTTTCATTCGACAGGAGGCAAAGCCTTGTTGATCACTATTAAATTTTATCTCGATCGACGGTTGCGTTTAAAAGTTATGAAGAAAGTGGTACATCGAACCATATTAACGCCATATAAGGTTGGTGTCGTGGCTTAATGCGAGAAAGGCAATATCACCACTCGGTGAATAAAGTTGGGTTTTTTGAAAATGTTTGAAAAATTCCTTCGAAAAAACCTCCAGCAATTCTTCAAGGAATTCAATCCATTTGAACGATGTCTTGACTTGAAAATTACTCTGGAACAATGAATGATTTGGTTCGGAGATTTCTCCGGCAACTTCATACGAAATCCCTCCAGGAGTTTTTCTTAAGAGATTATTGTGGAACATACTCCAGATGTTGGTAATAAACTTCCCTCAGGAATTGCCTTAGAAATTTCTCCAAAAATTCCTTTGGAAATACGATAGATATATATTCCTTTCGAAGTTTCTGTAGTTATTCTTTCGAAAGTTCCTCAAGGAGTTTGCTCGGAAATTTCTGTAGGAATTCCACAGTTAAATGCCCCAGAGATTCCAAGGAAGCTGTTCTTAATATTTGTTCTGGAATTCTTCCGAGAGTTCCTCAATGAGTTACTCCGAAAACTCCTCCAGGATTTTCTTCGGAATGTAATTTGAAATTTTCTTCGGAAATTCCTTAAGAATTTCTATAAAAATATCCGTGAAAGAAACTTTTAAGAAATTCCCAGAGGAATCGCTTTGGGACTTCTAGATGAAAAGGAAGGAGGAATAGAAGGATTTCATAAGGAACTCTTGGAACAATTTCTGATGAAATTCCTTGAAGAATCTTCGAATGAATGTTGAGAAAATCTCCAAGAAGAAATTTCGAGAGGAATATCCCACGGAATGTCTGAAGGAATTTTCTAGGGAATTTTCAAAGGATTTTTTGGAGAAATGATCAAAGTAACTACTTAAAGGTATTCCGCAACAATGCCTGGGACAACCTCTGATGCAAATCTTGGAAAATCCTCGAATTTTCTGAGATAATTTTGTTTGCAACGTATAGAAGATTTTCCGATGGAACTCCTGGAGAAATTTCCAAAGGAATATTTTCTTCTGAAATTTCTTTACGATTTTCCCTTTCGCCTAATTTCACCGGGAACACCTTCGAAAATTCATCAAGGGATTCCTTCAAAAAACCTTCAGGAGAAGTTCTTAGCATTCCTGGGTTAATTCTCAGCCAAGAATGTTCAACTTTTCTGAAGGTTGTCTCTGTGAGCTTCAAAAAAAAAAATCGGAGATGTCTTACGGAATTCCTTCAGAAAAGAAAAAAATCTAGCCAGATTTTTTGAAGTGTTGAATAGTCAAAACAAAAATTTATAAAAAAAAGTGGAGTAATTTCAAAAAGAATATCAGAAGGATTTTCCGAAGGAATATGCGCATAAATTTACGAAATAAATTCTGGAAATTTATTTGAAGATTACTCTAGAGGAAATTTCAAAAGAATCAGAGGATTTTTAGAGATATATCTTGTTTTTTATACACTGCAATATCTTGTTGTTTGAGGCAGGAATTGTTTAAAAATGTTTAAAGGAATTTTTGGAACAATTTTTGAAGAAATTACTGGAGGAATTTTCAAAAAAATTCCTAGTAGAATTTGGGCAACAAGTTCGAAAAAAGTCAAAGGAGTTTTTTTTGAGGAATTTAATAACTTCTTGACTGCCCATGATCGCATATTTGTAACACTAGCATTTCTGTTCTATTTTGTAAACATCTTGTAAATCATTCAAAAAGCATAATCTGTTTCATATATTCCCGCAACAGTAGAGTAGAGTAGAGGCAATACTATCTTACTTATCTGTGGTAAGCTGGAAATGATTGAGTTTGTGGCTAGGATTGACAAACGATTTACAAAATTAACCAAAATGCAAATGTTACAAATATGCGATCACGGGCAGTTGAGGAACTTACGAAAAAAATCTGTCAGAAAATTCTTGGAAATTTCCTAGGAAAGTAAATAAGCAGGATTTCGGATAGATTTCCAAATGAATTATTGGAGACATTTTCAAAGGGATATCTGGAACAATTTTCGAAGGAATTCTTGGAAGAATTTCAATAGGAGTTTTTGGACGAATTTCTGTAGTAACACTCCTTAAAGAATTTTTCTATGGGACTCCTGGAGTAAGGATTTTTTTAATGGAATTTCTTATGGAATTCCTGGTGGAACAATTTGAAGGGGAACTTCCAAAAAAACTTCTGCAAGAATTTTCTCAAGAATATATAGAGGAATTTCTGAAAGAGTTCCTGTGGACGAATGTCCAAAGGATTTTTTGTAGAAGGAGAAATTTCTTCGGGACAAAGGATTCTTGGAGGTGTTTCTGAGGATATTCCTGAGGTAAGTTCATAAGCAAAGTCTGGATGGAAATTGAGAAGAAAGTTCCAAACGGAATAACTAGAGCAAAATCCCGAAACATTACTGGAGGAATATTTTATGAAGTTGCTGGATAAATTGTAGAATCAAATGTAATATATTGTCAAGTCAAGACATCGTTCAAACGGATTGATCGAATTTCCTTCAGTATTCACTTCTGACGCCAAATTATCAATGTGTCATTTAGATGAAAACAACTGGTGTCCAACTATTTTGTACCAGAACCCTGACGCCGAAGATACTAAGAATTCCTACAAAATTAAAAAAAAAAAAAACAACTCAGGCCAGATTCGTACCAGTGACATCGTGGGTTATAGGCCTCAACCAAGCCTTGGATCTACGAGCGCTTCGTTATTCGTTATGCTAAAAGTGCGCGTAACATGATGCTGGTTTATAGAAATTTGATGAAATTTCTCTCTAATCGTAAACAACAAAACCAGTAAACGTCAAGACTTTTGACGTCAAGCATTTCCCTTAGCAACCCGCACGTGCAGTAGTGATAAAATTCACTTCAACTCATGGCCTGCTAATACCTCCCAAAGCGTGTTTTGATTGTTCAGCTTACACCCTCAAATCAAATCAATTTATGTATTTTGGTACATTATATAAAGACTCAGCAAATTCTAAAAATGCGTACAACTCTATTATTAGCAAACTTAGAACTAATACCAATAGCAGTTGGAATGTAAAGATTGTACTTTGTTTGTGTGTGTCAATAGTTAGTAGTAATAACTGTCTGTTAGAAAATAAGTGACTGGAAGATTGTACGTTATTATTTTGTAAAATTCAATGTGCTTTTTAACAATATATGTGATTTTTAGTGTCCGCAGAAGATGGTCGAAGGCCAGTAAATCGACCGAAACGTCCGGACAGTCTGGCAAAGTTTTGTTTTGTCATTTTTCGCCGAAAACAAATCGATGAGAATCCCCACCAGCAATTTCGCCCAATTTTAATAAAAATGGAGAGCAATGTCAGCTAGCCATGGATATCACAAGGCTGAGATAATTAGAAAATTTGCAATTTTTTTATTTGACTTGGTTCTAAATTAGTTATTATTATCCTAATTTTTTTTACAAAATATGTTATTTTATGATAAAATTGTAACAAAAATTCGAATCCTTTTTGTTACAACTAGTATATTTTTTATATAAGTTCAGAAATTTCAACAACATCCTGCATCAAGTTTATAACAAATTTTGATATAAAAATCAATTAATTTTTATTAAGACTTAAAAAGTATTTAAAGCAATATTTTCAAATATTTTCAAATATAAATTATCCCAGAATAAAAAATCAGACAAGCGCCTAGTGGTCGTATCGTACTGTACTATCAAGATTAAATGATTCTTCAAATAAGTTTATAGTTGAGGGAGTCAATCGCAAAGGGGTGTAAGTGACAAAAGTTTTGACCAAAATGTCACTTACAACCCTCTGCTTCTAACCCCCTCAATTCCAAAGAGCATAAAAAACGCATAAAACTACGTCGAGTTTTTGTTGTTAGACAGTTGTAATGACGTTATATTAAGGACAAGCCTGTCAGAATCCAAAACAAAAATCACTCGCGTTTTCGAGCGAACCCCATTCAAAGCGGAAGCCACGCACAACTGACATTTTTAATATGCATGCTCCGATGCAGAAAAACTGAAATAATAAAAATGACAGTTGTGCGTGGCTCTCGTCTTGAATGAGGTGCGCTTGAAGACTGGAGTCCTGTCCTTTATACTTAAAAGCCATTTACTTATATACTCTGACATGTCCAGATAGTTAAATATTCAAATGAATTATTTCAGACATATCTCAAAACAAAAACGAGTGTTCGGAACATAAGTCTGTTCGGGATTTGAATCAAATACAAAATATTTTAGCATAAAAACTTCCCGAGAAATTCAAGAAACTGAAGAAATCCGGAAATCTGGAATCCCGGAAAATCCACCATCGACGGATTTCGAATCAAAGGGTTAAAAATCCGTACAGACTGATTGACTGCAAATATTGTAAACTGTAAATAGTTTAGTACATACCTTGAAAGCGATCCCTTCGATTATATCATATGCGAAGTCGATGCCAGCAGAATTAAAGATTCTTATAGATTTCTAGAATTTTGGCCTCGATTAAATAGGAGACTTCAACATCAAGATCGATTTTCATTAACTTCCTGGGAATATACAAGCATCGCATTCACAATTCATTCCACCGCTATACTTAGGGGGCCCTCCTTAGCCGTGTGGTAAGACGCGCGGCTACAAAGCAAGACCATGCTGAGGGTGGCTGGGTTCGATTCCCGGTGCCGGTCTAGGCAATTTTCGGATTGGAAATTGTCTCGACTTCTCTGGGCATAAAAGTATCATCGTGCTAGCCTCATGATATACGAATGCAAAAATGGTAACCTGGCTTAGAAACCTCGCAGTTAATAACTGTGGAAGTGCTTAATGAACACTAAGCTGCGAGGCGGCTCTGTCCCAATGTGGGGATGTAATGCCAATAAGAAGAAGGAGAAGCTATACTTTTTCGACTGCACCAACCACAATTACCGAAAGATCTTCCACAACCATTGATGGCCTAATCACGGATTGGCTCGACGCTATTCATGCAGCGAAAACAGAAGCCTTTAGCTGTTCAAATAGGGAGTTTATCTTCAACATCTTCGACATTGGAGTTCGACAGATATTGTGAGGCTATTGAATTATTAGCGTTTGGTGTGTAACTGTTGTTCGAAAATACTGGAGTTTTGAAAAGAAACGCGAATGCTTCATAGAAAATTAGAAATTCCATTTTCAATACCAACCTCATCCTAATCATAAAGACAGCACGTTAGTCAATCGACGCCAAGCCCTGGCATGGCCTTTGCACTCTGCACTCACACAGTTCCTCTCCGTTCTGATTGCGCTGATGATGCCAGCCTGCCTGCGATGGAGGTGATGATGATTTGCTCACAAAGTTCGAACGGGTTAGTTATAAATAGAACCGTTGTTGGATGGTCTGGCTATAGAGCGGCGGCGGCGGCCGCTTAAGTCGCCACCGCAGCGCCGCCCGGCCAGTGAAGATGACCTCTGATCATTACTGCTGCCTGTTGCGATCTTACACATCTGTAATGTGCGGCTCCGCAGCCTCCCTTCGCCGGTCAGCAGCGGTTTCGGTCATTTCCTATGTCGAGTTTCCACGCACATTGCGAGGATCGCAGCCAGCGGTTGGCACTGCGGGCGGGTGGGCGGTCGGTGAGAGTTAGCGAGCGAGAGCGAGAAAGAGTGCGACTCCACGGGACGGAACGGAACCGATTGCGCTTGTCGGGTCAACCCGTAGCAAGATCCGATCATTCTCGCGCGTCCGGTTTGTTCTTCCATCGGGCAAACACGATCAAAGCGGGGCACACAGCTCTGCAAGATTAAAGTTCTGGCCAGGCCATGCATCTCTCGAAACTGACAACAAAACCGCGACCATTCGTATGTTTATCTATGGCAGCATGATTGACGCTCCATAAAAAATGTATATTTTCCTTGAAAGGTAAAAAAACTGCCAATAAAGAAAGCGAACTTTACGAAATTTTCGCTAAACCTTAAAAAAATTAACAAATTCTAAAATTACAAAAAAAAAAAAAATTTACAAAATTTACAATTGAAACAAAAGTTGCGATAATGACTTAATTTACCACATTTTTTCATAGGAGTTGGAAAAATATAAACAAAATAATAGACATTAGACATTAGAAAAAATTCTCTAAACATTCGAGAAAGTAATTAATAATTAATGTTGAGCGTCTTAGGGGAAAATGTTACAGGGTTTGAAAAAAAAAATCTTCCTTTTACTTCCACTATTTTGTATTTACGTGTCTTCACAAATACGTATTTCGTCCACTACTTGTGGACATTTTCAGTGTGTTGTTTATCGTCGATAAACAACACACTGAAGATGTCTACAAGTAGTGGACGTATTTATGAAGACACGTAAAAACAAAATAGTGGAAGTAAAAGGAAGATAATTTTTTTCAAACCCTGCGAGAAAGTAAATTTTTCATAAGCGTTTATTCTATTATTTTTGATGGAAAAATATTTTTATTTATCACTACACGTAAAAAAATAACCTTATATGTTATGGCAAAAAACCATTCGAAAATACTTATACTCTTCATTATGCCACCTAATGAATGATCTAATATCAAAAAGCTAATAACATTCGTAAGTTAATGAAAAGTATATGTTTTGGAATGTATGTGACTAATGCGATGTATACACAAGGTACTAAAAATCATATACATATTTATTGGCAAAAATCCTTAGATTTAACTTATGATGTATGTATATCAGCGCACACATAACCATTCTCCTTGCAAACAAATAATAAACTATATATCCAAATAAACTTTATGTGTTGTCTTGAATTAGCAATTATTTAATTTATGTGTGGTTCTATATCGATTATATTAGGGTGGAGCTATTGCAAAAAATTATAACGGCGACACATACATGTTATATAGATATTTTTGGCAGTGTAAGTTTTTTCTTATACATATCATTAAGCGCCTGCTTTGGCAAAAAAGTATTAGAAATCTTAATAATAAATAACATTGAATTATTTTACGTGTAGCAGACCCGACTAACTTCGTTTCGCCTAAAAGTGATTTATTCTCTGATTAGTTCTCGAGTTTTGCAGAAATGTCTGTTTCATTTGTATGGGAGCCCCCTTTTTTAGAACCGGGAGGGGCTTCGTACCACCACAGAAACATATCTTCCTTTCCAAAGCCTCCACATGCTAGATTTGGTTCCATTTGCTTGATTAATTCTCGAGTTATGAAGAAATTAGTGTTTCATTTGTATGAGAGCCCCCCTTTACAAAGCGGGGAGGAGTATCGAACCCTCTTAAAAACCTTCCCCGGTCTCAAAAACCTCTGCATACAACCGTCTAAGACGAATTAAGTACTCTCCATTTAATTCCACCAGTTAATTTTCGTTAGCTTTGCAGATACGTATTTCGACCACAACTGTGTGGTCGTCTTCAGTGTCTCGTACTTGACTCGACTTGTCGAGTCGAGCAAGTCGAGTCAAGTACGAGACACTGAAGACGACCACACAGTTGTGGTCGAAATACGTATCTGCAAAGATAACGAAAATTAACTGGTGGAATTAAATGGAGAGTACTTAATTCGTCTTAGACGTTTGAATACATTCCACTAAAAGAGCTAATATATTTTTCTCTGCATACAAATTTTCACGCCGATCGGTTCAGTAGTTTCCGAGCCCATATGGTTCAGACAGATAGAAATTCATTTTTATGTACATAGATTGGAAAAAAAATCACAGACCATTTAATACGAATTTTATTTTATGCATTATGGGAAATTGTATTTTTCCAATGAAAATTTTTGTGCTTTTCATTACAACTTAGATATTTAAAATGACCGATATCTTCTGGATTTTAAAATACAACTAGAAATTTTATGTTTATCAATTACTTCCACACCGATTTCCTACTGAAAACATTTAAATGTTCTATGGAAAATTTCTTGTTTCCCGTGGGTCGTAATATTTCAGCCATTTCTCTATCACACTACGGTGAACGTGGTAGTGGATGCCTATGATGACGATCGTTGATCGTGTTGTTGTTGCCATCGTCGTTGATCGCCGAAACTTGACCAGGTTCTTAGCGGGGCAGCCCGCGGGCTCGCTGTCCGGTCTCCGGTCGGTGATGTTTGTCTTTTCGTGTTCTTTCCTTACTGTGTTCTTGCTGTTGCTGTTGTTGTTTTTGTCATCGTCGTTGTGCGCCTGTTGATCTTTACTGACATTTTATAAATAAAAGAGCAAACAGATCAACCTTTCCGAACGATGAACGTGCGGCAGTCATACTTAGAAGGAGACGACTCGCCAACCAATCCGTACCCTGTGACAAATTGACGTGTACGGATTGAAAGTTGATGCGTTAGTGCACTTCATGGTGGAGTTCTGCATGAATTGAACTCAACTTTTTAGAAAGCAATAAATAATTTATGAATGCCATAAATTGATTTGAAGGTAAACACATACGTTTGTTTGAGTTGTTCAATTTCCGGTTCCTAAATGTTTATATACCTTCAGGAATTTGGTTGGAATTGAAGTAGTCTATAACTCGATCTCGTGCTTTACTTCATATTGGACTTATAACATCATTTCAGACATGAATTTTACTGGCGGGTTCTGTTAGGAATTTTATTGACTGAAACTAAATTAAGGTGTTAGAAGAAAAATCGATGAGTGGAAAATTAAAATTCATATTTTTATTTTAAAATTGCTGTGATCAGAATATTTCAGTGATATTCTTTGCATTCAGCATGAAATCAATCGCAACGGACATCTACATGCGAATAAAATGACGAAACAATTTTATCGGAAGCTTCGCCGGAGACTAAGTCCTGGTGAAAAAGCTCTGTGAACTGTCAACCTACGTCACAATGCATTGGTCTATGTGCTGAAATGTGATAAAACGAAAACGTTAGTTCGATGTCAAATAAAGGTAGTAAACAAATAAATAGGCCAAGTGGAATATTAGTTGGATCAAATGCTGAAATAAAATCTGCCTAGTGGATTATTCAGCATCCATTTTATTCAGCTACGTAGATCGTTGTCGTTGTTTGCTTGGGGGCTTTTCTAAACGGCTTTTGGATAGTTTGTCGAATGACGTTTAGTCGAATGACGTTGATTCGAAAGGACATCGAAGGACATTGGTCAAAGGACATTTTTTTGGTCAAATGGATATTGAGTCGAATGGACATTTGTCGGAAGGACATTTATTCGAATGAACACCACGTTAGAATTCCAGAGATTTTTTCGTGGGAATACCAATGATTTTCTTTAAAAAGTCAATACTATTTCCCGATAGACAACTTCAAGTGTATATTTCGAAGTATTTCCCGTTAAATTACAAAAAGTTACTGGAAGAAATATAATTTTATAACGGAGAAGAATATTTTGGTAGAAAGCCATTTTGCCGAAGGCTACGACCCAACAAACATTGGAGGTGAATAAAGCACTTATATGATATAGCTCATATAGCAAAAATTGTTGGTTAATAAGGTCATTTGAGAAAACAAACCAAACCAAACAAGCCATCTTGCCTAAAATTATTATGCCGAAAATGTCATTGGCCGAATACCTCAATTGGCTGAAATGATCGAGGGACAGAAATTTGGCTGAGATGAGCATTCGGCCGAAATTGTCGTTCTGCTGATTTGGTCATTTTGCCAAAACAGCCGTTTAGCCGATCGGTCATTTGGCCGCAAAGTGTGTTTTGCAGAAAAGACATTTTTTTGCCAAATGGCTCTCTCTGCCAAATGACGACTTCTACCAAATGGCATTTTCGGTCAAATAATCTATTCGGTCAAATGACCTTTTCTGTCAAACGACCATTTCCGCCAAATGACATTTTCAGTCAAATGAATTTTTAGGGCATATAACTTCTCTGCCAAATTATCAGTTCGGCCGAATGTGCATTTCGTCTGTTTGTCGCTTTCTGTCAGTTGTAATTTTCGGTCAAACCATTTCCGACCTAATACCGTTTCGGACAAACGTTTAATTCGGCCTAATGGAATTAACTAAATGACTATCGACCTAACGTGTTATTCAGCCAAGTGGCATTTAAATAAATGGTGTTTCGCCGAATGACTTTCGGTTAGATGATAGGTAAGATAACTTGGCTGAAAGCCACTTGGCCGTAAGTGTTTGCCCGCATATGTCATTTGGGCAAACAAACGTTTAGGCCAAAACGCATCTGGTCGACCATTTTATTCATCCGAAATGGACATACGGCCAAAATGTCGTTCGTCCGACTGGCCATTTGACCGAAAAAGTTGTTTGGCCGTAATGATTGGCCAAACGGATGGATGTTTTTGACATACGCCACTTCATTATTTTTAACAAAGATAAACTAAAGGAAACCTACGGGAATTACTACGAGAAGATTGATTGGAATCGTTCGTGAGCTTTAAGATTTTTAGTTTTTGCCAACACTGCACTATGGTCCAGGATAGAGATTTATGCGTAAAGATGCATTTTACGCCTAAACTATTTATTTTAGAAAAAAAAGTTGTTCTTCAAAATTGTTCGGAAAAGTGAAGAATATCCAAAAATAGGGTGCCCCGTTATACATAAAAAAATAAAAATATTTTTCTTATTTCTCGGAACACTGACATGTAATGCACTACAAAGTTGTAGCGCAGCTTATTTTAATAAATTTAGCTATGAAAGCTTTTTCTGTAGCATAGCTTTCGATCAACAAAAGATATTGAGCATATTTACCCATAAAAAATGCATTTTTTTAGCTCTAAAAGTCACCCAAAACGACTTTTCCGAAAAATCGAAAAAAAAAGAAATAGATCAAAAATACTATTTTTTAGGGACATCCTAATCCAAGTAAGTAAAATCGCTCTAAGGATGTGAGCTTAAGTGCTACAGAAAAAAATTATTTAGCAAAGTTGTTTGGAAAAAGTTGCGCTACAATTTTGTAGAACGCTTTATGTCAATATTCAGTAAAACAAAAAAAACCTTTTTTTACATTTTTATAAAATGGCCCACCCTGTTTTTCGATAACTCTATAATATGAGCCCAAGAATCCAGAACAACTTTTTCTTAAAAGTATAGTTTAGGCCGAAAATGCATCTTTTCTCGTTAATCTAGCAAAAGGGTGATAATGATAAAACTTATAAAAAGTGTCAAAGATGTAGATTTTTTTTTTCACAAATTTTACCTTCTGAAGATTTTTGGGGATTTTCAAAACACGTGTTTTGCTATAAGAATATCGAACATCTTCCGTTGTCGAGTTATATCAACTTACTTTAGAAAAAAAAAGACTTTGGTCAAACTTGAGATATAAAAATAGCATATCTCCATTTTTTTAGTTAGCTTTAATCGAAAACATCAACTTTAAAAAAACATGTTATTTTGTCAGTTAAACGAATATAACTTTTGAACGGAAAAAGATATTGAGCTCATCAAAAGTTGCATTTTTTTTTGAGCTCTAAAAGCCACCTGAAGACGACTTTTCCGGAAAATCGAAATCAAAAAAGTAGATCAAAAATACTGTTCTTTGGAATATATTTTGGATTTTGGAATAATGAAATAATTAATTGGAATAAGCTGCGCTACAACTTTGTAGAACATTAGATGTCAGTATTCCGAGAAATAAAAAAAAATATTTTCTTCGCAGACCCCATTCGATTTTGGCAACACGTTCGGAACATTTATGTTGCTAAAATCGAATGTTGCCAAAATCGAATGGTTTTTGTTTTCTCATGATACTTATGATACATTTCTTCACTTTTCGTGACGCTAGACACACCGGGACCCTTTTTTACGCGAATTTTGAAATCTAAACGTTTACACTAACATTTTTTACGCGTTTTTTTTATTATTTTTTTTCGTCGGTTTCAGGGCCACCAATTTTTTTTACGAAAATTTTGATATTTAGACGTCTCAATTGAAAAAAAAAATTACCCGCTTTTTGAACATTTTTTTACGCCGGTTTAGGGGTCTACTCATTTTTATTATGAGGATTAGGATATTTACGTGGTTTACAAGCAATATAAAAAAAAAATAGAGAATAAATTTGTGTTGCCAAAATCGAATGTTACCAAAACCGAATGTTGCTTAAACCTAATATTGCCAAAATCGAAAGGGGTCTGTATATAATAGACCACCCTATTTTTTGACAGCACCATAATTATGGCCTTACTTTTCCGAACAATTTTGTAGAACAACACATTTTTTCTTAAAAATATTGTTCTGGCGTAAAATGCATCTTTCCGGGTAAATCTGTATCCTGGATCATAGTGCACTGGTGCAAAGTAAGAAACGAGAAGTGAGTAATGAGAATTGTGAAGTATAAAGCGAAAAGTAAATAATGAGACATTTCTAAATTCACATTTCACATAAGGATAAGATGTGAGAAATCAGAAGTAACAAATTAGGGGTGAGAAGTAAAAAATGAAACGTGGGAATTGAGAAGTGCGAAATGAGGAGTGAGGAGCTAGAAGCGAGTAGTGCGAAGAGCGAAGTAAGAAATAAGTATTGAGAGGCAGTAGTGTAGTAGTGAGAAATGCGATAAAAGAAGTGAGAACCAAGAATCGAGAAGTAAGTAGGGAAAGTAATATGTGAGAAACGAGAAATTAGAATTGAGAAGCGAAAAGAAGGTTAAAAATAATGCAAGTAGTAAATAATAAGAAACTAGTAGTAAATAATGAGAAGTGAGATATGAGAAATAATGAATGTGAAGTGGGAGGTGACAAGAGAGAATTAATAATTTTCCATCCATTTTTTCTCATTCTCCTATCTTCCTTCTTTTTTCGTCGAAGTAGAAAAGAGATCTGTGAAGCGCGATGTGAAATGAGAGAAATGAATAGTAATAATCGAGAAGTGAGGAACAAAAAATAACAAGTGAGAAGTAAGTAGTAAGAAATGGAAAATTATAAACAAAGAGTGTGAATAGAGTAGTGATTAGTGAATCATAAGAAGTGATAAATGAGATTTGAAAAATAAAAAGTTAGTAGTGAGAAATAAGGAGTTAGAAGGCAAAAAAATGAAGTGAGAAAAATGAAAATTTGAATGTGAGAAATTTATGTCTATTCTTCTTTCTTTTTGCCTTTCTCGTATACTAAGTATACGGTAATTTTGTTCTTCCTTTTTCCATCTTCTACTTTCTTATTTATTTTTCCTACCTCCTTCAGCTTTTTATTGTTTCCTATTTCTTTTTCTTCCTTCTTTTCTCGTTCTTCTTCCTATTTAATTTTTCATTGTTCCTTTACTTCTCTTTATTTTTTCTACTTTCTTCCTTATTTCTTCTTCCTTCTTTAATCTTTCGATTTTTTAGAATTATGATTTTCTATTTTTTTTTATTCAACAACATAATTTCTCGAATCTATTCACCTTCTTGATTAGTTTGAAAACTCTCGTCAATGATTACTTTATGACATTTTTAAATTTTCAAGGTTTATTTTTTTTATTTTAGCGCAAAAAATGAGCATGAGCATGAGCATTATGACCGCACAATTCGTAGTTGCTACTCCGTGATTGACTAGAACTTGCGAAATTGTACAGAGAACACAATAAATGGGGCTTGGGACTAGCTACCCATTCTCAATGTACACGTTTCGGGAGCTCAAATATCTAAAGTCAATAACGGCGCCGGCCACGTCCTTACGGTCATATAGGAAGGGGAGGATTGTTAGTCCGACTCTCGTTGCTACTAGAGACCGAGAACACTCGCTGTCTGAAACTTTCACTTTCTGATTTATTCACTCACCCGCGCAAAGCAGAACAAAATTACGACGACCGGCCGATCGTTTTGCCTTCCGCACAAAGCAAAACTAAACTTCGACGACCGGCCGATCCGCTTACTGGAGAAACACGACCGGATAAGAAACAAACTTACACTTTCTGATTTATTTACTCACCCGCACAAAGCAAAACTAAACTTTGACGACCGGTCGATCCGCTGACTCGAAACAAGAGCCAACACGCACTGAACTAATTATCTTTACTACCGGCCGCGCAATGCAAAACACAAAATTTCGGCAAATCGCGCGATCGTTCGGCCGTTCGAAACAAGAGCCAACACGCACTGATCTAATTAACTTTACTACCGGCCGCGCAATGCAAATCACAAAATTTCGGCAAATCGCGCGATCGTTCGGCCGTCCGAAACAACAGCCAACACGCACTGAACTAATTAACTTCATTACCGGCCGCGCAATGCAAATCTCAAAATTTCGGCAAATCGCGCGATCGTACGGCCGTCCGAAACAAGAGCCAACACGCACTGAACTAATTAACTTTACTACCGGCCGCGCAATGCAAATTACAAAATTTCGGCAAATCGCGCAATCGTTCAGCCGTCCGAAACAAGAGCCAACACGCACTCTTTTTTATTTTAGCGCAAAAAATGGAGAAAAACCAGATCATTAGTCACCGCCATAACCTCCTATTGAATTAGCTCAGTTGTGGAAAAAATAATGAACTACAAATATTTCATTCTTCTAAAATGTCGTACAATCAATTATGTGAAGAAGTGAAGTTGGAAATCGTCATAATTTTTACTGCGCGACTATCTTCGTGATAGCCATGTGGCGCGATAAAACCAAATAGGGGTAACGGCTCAAACCTTGGCCCATTATGCTACGGTTGAGCACATTTATCGTTATAAATCTTTATATATTGCATTTGCAACCAGAATTATTCCACCAGCCGGCTTGCTTACATTTGGTTTTGACGCCAAATAGCAAAAAACGACGAGGAATGTCCGCAATATCTCATTTAAACCAGCGAAAGTCTCGAGAGAAATGGACAAAAGGTCGGCATCCTTGTCCCTATCATGTGGATAATTTTTCAGCCCACTTGGGACGAGTGAGTGTTGATTTCGAACATACGAGAGATAAAGATGGGTTGCTGTTTATAGTACCAGTCATTTTGCTTGCGTTGAATAAAGGCAGCATGCAAACAAATAGAGAAAATCAAATCATCTTATTGAGCGTGAATTCTAATTGGTTCCATGTAAAATACTACCACACTATTGCGAGAGTGCGTTTCAGATTCCCCCAATAGCACGCTTACCAAGGACATGCTAACGAAAATACTATTATATGAATCATTTATTTCCCAAATATTTACCATATTTGCAAGTGAAGAAGTTTAGAAAAATGAAAACTATATTAAAAACTGCAATTGCAAAAGGGCTACAAGTTTAGAAAAATGAAAACTATATTAAAATGAAAACTCATGTTGTGCCTTCAAACAAATTACATACGTTAATTATTGGCTGCCGCATAATTTTGAGATTTACTGCTAGTTGAAATCATGGCAGTGGTGTTGCTCTCGCTCTCGCGATACTCTCAAAGAAACTTTTTTCCAAAACGTAAACAATGCTTTAGGTGGGGATGGTGCATAACGCACTATTGAAGAAAGCCAATTGTAAAACTTATTCTAGGCAATTCCTTGCTTTGTACTGTGCATAAACAGTTAAAACTGTGCCAACTACCTGATATTATTACACAATTATTAATAAATACAATTAAAGGATGCTTGTTTTTAACTCTGCCTGCATTGAAATTTCATGATTGGTACGTGCGTTTGATTCCACTCCTCTCTATATCGATCAGCTGTTGTGAATCCTCTCAAAACTCTCACGTGTTTCAACTTCCCGAGTTAAAAGAATACTTTTTCGGTATCATTTTACAGATCAAAATACTTTTTGCAAGCAATAATAAATCTAAATTATGATGAAGGTATTTGTCAAGTAATTTGACTTCTATCCCTCATTTGTCGGGTGAAGATCACTGCGTCCAGATTTTAGGACTATTGTGATATACCCTTCTACTGTGAAATACGCAAGTTATCTCAGTAACATGTTTGTCACTGAGATACCTTGGTATCGACTGAACTCAAGACCATCTATTATTGATGAAAGTAAGTAAAGTAAGTAATTTGACTTGAAATTAATCTCATGAAATGACGTTGAAAGTTTATCTAATGAAACATATGATCCATTGTATCTTTCCATTATTAAGATTAATTATTATTATTATTATTATTATTATTAAGATGATAAAACTAAATATTCTTACACTAATTGAATCATTTATTTGCGAAATTATGAAGAAAATGGTGTATCGAACCAAGAAAGGTTGATGCTTGAATCGCTTTTGCTTGAATCGTGTTTGGAAGCCGTAAGGTAGGCAATTATTTTTGGTATGTCCTGCGAATGAAAGCGATTATATCGTGATTCGAGAAAAGCATCATGAGGGCCCATTTACTACGTGACGTTTTAGGTAGTGGGAAGGTTCTTGTCTGAGCGTTAAGGACTTTATAAATTTTAGAACCCTACCATACATGAAGCATTACTAGAGGCTTGGTTCGGGTTGAGTTTAACGTTATGTAATTTGCGAATGAAACTTAACCTGTTTTTACAAAAATTCTTGGCATCCTAATCCCAAGCATCGGATATTCTATCTACAGCTTTCAGTTATTTTCTCCAGTACGGGTTATTGGTGAGAATGTTTTGATTTCAGAGTTTCACCTATACTAACGTAGTGCTACAAATCGAAAGCGCATGCCACCATTTGGCTACGGGTGTCCCCAGTATTGTCCAAAAAAGTTTTGGGTAATTATGTCGCTATACTAATGAAAATTGTGAAATAAAAATGATAGCTGACATAGTGTGGTTGTTATCCATTCATCTGATGTGCGAAAGCAGGTATGTTCATTCAGAAAACTCTTTTATGGGGCAAAAGAAAAACTCTAACACAGCCAGCCTGCATAAGTCAACGAAACATGGCTGCTAATAAACCGAGTCAAAGTGATTTTTCACGCAAGATAATTGCTTTTAATAGTTTAAGAAGTGTATAAATCTAGAGTTATGAAGCAGATATATGTTTGATACACTTTTCTTAAGAAGTGATGGTTAATATCTCTCTACAAATTGACGTATTATCGCTGAAATATTGATTAATTTGCGTGATGAGCCAATGTTACATCCAGGGCCAACATTACCGCCGGTTACCCTAGGTGTTGCGTGCTGCAAAGTCATGACGAAGACTATATTTTTTTCGCTTTCTTCATACGACTAGAAACCGATGTCGCCCTCCTAAATTTTCCCGGCTTTATCCGAGCATCAACGAGACCATCATATGGCTCCCATTCAGTGTCATGTTCTATATGTACGTTTTGTCCTTTTCAAATAAGAAATCTGTCAATTTGATTCGGCACCCACCATTTTAAACTCAGGATCGGACCATTGGCCAGGAGCCCCTCCGGCTCTCATGCCTTCTGATTAATTGAAGAACTGTGAAACAGATTTCATAATCTCATACAATAAAAGCATCATCTTAGACCTCAGATCTCAAGCTAGACTAGACTCGAAATCAGACTAGAAACCAGATTTCATTTCGAAACTAGAATCGGACTTGGTTTCAGATGTATTTTAAACTTCATTTGAGACTAGTTTCATGATCAGACTTGACTTCATTCCTAACTTCACCGTTGACCAATTCATAAGTAATTGAAATCAAATTGACTGATATCTGGGCTAGACTGATGACTGGAGTTCAATTATGATACCAAAGTTAGCTTCTAACTCAATTTCAGACTTTATATGATACTTGACTTCAGTATTTACTTCCAACTGAAATTCAAAATCCATGCTTGACTCATTTATAATCATGATTTGATTTTGGTTTTTACATGACTGTAGATTAAAATTCGAACCTATAACTTTAGAATCCAATTTCAAATTTTCTGTTTGCAAATTCATTTCCGTAATTACATTAAATAACATTTTTTCCATCTCTCAATATCTTCCACAGAACGTAGAATCGCATTGAATTGCGTTGACATCATTCCACCTTTCGTCCACCAACACGATAGTTTCCCGCGCCGCCACGGGACTTAGAAATCCCAAATCAAAAGGTTAGACAAGAGGCAAAACCCTTCAAACCCTACAACAGTGATAAAAAGTGTGTCTTGTTTACCCAGGCAACTATACTGATAAGAGAACTTTACCTTCTCGCTGGTGTCGTCGATGCAGCCAGCCACTGGTCGCCAGTTTGCACTGAAGTAGCGCGCTATTTCTCGTATTTGTACAGTCAGTCGGTGCCTCGTGTAGGAAGAAAACTAATTACCTATATCGAAGTCACGTACCTACTTATCGCGTACCGCTGCTGCTCAAGTGAACCTTCTTCCGTCCTCGTGACAGATTGTGCTCGCCGTATCAACCCGTCAAAGGGTACGTCAATAGGAGACGAAAAGAAAAGAAAAAAAAAACACAGTTCGTAGTTATTCTTGTGGAAATACTTCGCTAATTGACCGGGAGCTGTGTGTTTGTGCAATTTGGTAATCGATGGTTTGCGACGAATCCCGGATGAGAGACGATTTGTTCAAGTCATCCCCGATGAGATAATGAGGGAAGTGGAATCGTCGGAGACATCCGTAGTATGGCCAGCTTGGTGTTATTCAGGTTAGTGATTCTGTTTTCAGATTAGTGATTAAATGTATTACTGCTATGTGTAAATATTGTCTAGAAACCTTTGACAGTTTTATCACGTACGTTGTATTTAACTCACCGTTATCAAAACGACAATGAGTCAAAGGGGACGAGACTGAACTACAATTTACAGTAACTGAGTAACAGATCTATGGTATTACGAATAATAAAAAAAGAAACGATTACGAATGGAATTTGGGCGATCTCGAATAGAATCTTAAAGATTCAGAATAAAATTTGGGCGATTCTGAGTAGAATCTTGACGATTCCGAATGGAATTTGGGCGATTTCGAATAGAATCTTTATTTGACAATTCCGGATAGAATCTTGACAATCTTCTTCTTCTTCTTATTGGCATTACATCCCCACACTGGGACAGAGCCGCCTCGCAGCTTAGTGTTCATTAAGCACTTCCACAGTTATTAACTGCGAGGTTTTCTAAGCCAAGTTACCATTTCTGCATTCGTATATCATGAGGCTAACACGATGATACTTTTATGCCCAGAGAAGTCGAGACAATTTTCAATCCAAAAATTGCCTAGACCGGCACCGGCAATCGAACTCAGCCACCCTCAGCATGGTCTTGCTTTGTAGGAGAATCTTGACAATACGACGAAATAAAATTTGGGCGATTTCGAATAGAATCTTGACAATTCCGAATGGAATTTGGGCGATTTCGAATCGAGTTTTGACGATTACGAATGGAATTTGGGCGATTCCGAATCGACTTTTGACGATAACGAATGGAATTTGGGCGATCTCAAATAGAATCTTGAAGATTTTGAATTAAATTTGGGCGATTCTGAATAGAATCTTGACGATTCTGGAATCGCCAATAGAATCTTGACACAGCTAAGGAGAATCTTGACAATATGAAATAAAATAAATCTTGATAATTTGGAATAGAATTTGGGCGATTCCGAATAGAGTTTTGACGATTCCGAATTGAATTTAATCGATTCTGAATCGAGTTTTGACTACAGTGATCGTTCGCTAATTCGTTAATGTTGTTTACTTTTTGCATTGAACAAAGGAAAATTTTACGCGCCAGGAAATATCGATCCCGCCAAACACGGAAACAAAACGTCAACGCGTTTTTGACATCACATTCTGACGTTTAACTGCTTTTTAATTGGGTTTCGCCCAAGTTAGCTAACCCCCAATTCAAAAACGCCTAAAGTAGAAAAAAAGCCCAATTAGCGAATGTTTACTGTATTACGAATGGAGTTTGGGCGATTCCGAATCAAATTTTGACGATTACGAATGGAATTTGGGCGATTTCGAATAGAATCTTAACAATTCGGAATAGAATTTGGGCCATTCCGAATAAAATTTTGACGATTCCGAATGAAATTTAGTCGATTCCGAATCGAGTTTTGACTATTACGAATGATGTTTGGGTGATTCCGAAACAAATTTTGAAGATAACGAATGGAATTTGGGCGATCTCAAATAGAATCTTGACGATTTTGAATTAAATTTGGGCGATTCTGAATAGAATCTTGACGATTCTGGAATCGCCTATAGAATCTTGACACGGCTAAGGAGAATCTTGACAATATGAAATAAAATTTGGGCGATTTCGAATAGAATCTTGACACATCCGAATTGAATTTGTGCGATTTCGAATCGAGTTTTGACGATTCAGAATGAAATTTAGTCGATTCCGAATCAAGTTTTAACGATTCCGAATAAAATTTAGTCGAATCCGAATCAAGTTTTGACGATTACAAATGGAATTTGGGCGATTTCGAATCGAATTTTGACGATTACGAATGGATTTTGGGCGATCTCGAATGAAATCTTGACAATTCCAGATAGAATATTGAATACGAAATAAATTCCGAATAGTATCTTAACAATTCGGAATATAATTTGGGCGATTCTGAATAGATTTTTGACGATTCCGAATGGAATTTGGTCGATTCCGATTCGAGTTTTGACGATTACGAATGGAATTTGGGCGATTTCGAAACGATTTTCGACGATTACGAATGGAATTTGGGCGCTCTCGAATAGAATCTTGACAATACGAAATATAATTTGGGCGATTTCGAATAGAATCTTGACGATTCCGAATGAAATTTAGTCGATTCCGAATCGAGTTTTGACTATTACGAATGATGTTTGGGCGATTCCGAATAGAATTTTGACGATTACGGAATGGAATTTGGGCGATCTCGAATAGAATCTTGAAGATTCTGAATAAAATTTGGGCGATTCCGAATAGAATCTTGATAATTCGGAATAGAATTTGGGCGATTCCGAATAGAGTTTTGACGATTCCGAATGAAATTTGGGCGATTCCGAAACGAATTTCGACGATCACGAATGGAATTTGGGCGATCTCGAAAAGAATCTTGACGATTCTGAATAGAATCTTGACGATTCCGAATGAGATTTAGTCGATGCCGAATCGGGTTTTGACGATTACGAATGGAATGTGGGCGATTTTCAATAGAATCTTGACGATTTAGAATGGAAATTAAGCGATTCCAAATCGAATTTTTACTATTACGAATGGAGTTTGGGCGATTCCGAATCGGATTTTGACGATTATGAATGGAATTTAAGCGATCTCAAATAGAATCTTGAAGATTTTGAATTAAATTTGGGCGATTCTGAATAAAATCTTGACGATTCTGGAATCGCCAATAGATCTTGACACGGCTAAGGAGAATCTTGACAATATGAAATAAAATTTGGGCGATTTCGAATAGAATCTTGACACTTCCGAATGAAATTTGGGCGATTTCGAATCGAGTTTTGACGATTCCGAATGAAATTTAGTCGATTCCGAATCAAGTTTTGACGATTACAAATGGAATTTGGGCGATTCCGAATCGAATTTTGACGATTACGAATGGAATTTGGGCGATCTCGAATGAAATCTTGACAATTCCAGATAGAATCTTGAATACGAAATATATTCCGAATAGAATCTTAACAATTCGGAATATAATTTGGGCGATTCCGAATAGATTTTTGAATAGATTTTTGATTCCGAATGGAATTTGGTCGATCCGATTCGAGTTTTGACGATTACGAATGGAATTTGGGCGATTCCGAATCGAATTTTGACGATTACGAATGGAATTTGGGCGATCTCGAATAGAATCGTGACAATACGAAATATAATTTGGGCGATTTCGAATAGAATCTTGACAATTTCGAATGAAATTTAGTCGATTTCGAATCGAGTTTTGACTATTACGAATGATGTTTGGGCGATTCCGAATCGAATTTTGACGATTACGAATGGAATTTGGGCGATCTCGAATAGAATCTTGAAAATTCTGAATAAAATTTGGGCGATTTTGAATAAAATTTTGACTTTTTGAAATTTTGATTCCGAATGGAATTTGGTCGATTTCGAATAGAATCTTGACAATACGAAATAAAATTTGGGCGATTCCGAATAGAATGATGATTTGGAATAGAATTTGGGCGATTCCGAATAGAGTTTTGACGATTCCGAATGGAATTTGGGCGAATTCGAAGCGAATTTTGACGATTACGAATGGAATTTGGGCGATTTCGAACGAATTTTGACGATTACGAATGGAATTTAGGCGATCTCAAAAATAATATTGACGACTTTGAATAGAATCTTGACAATACGAAACATTATTTGAGCGATTTTGAATAGAATCTTGACGATTCCGAATGATATTTAGTCGATTCCGAATCGAGTTTTGACTATTACGAATGGAATTTGGGCGATCTCGAATAGAATCTTGAAGATTCTGAATAAAATGACAATTCCGGATAGAATCTTGACAATACGAAATAAAATTTGGGCGATTCCGAATAGAATCTTGATAATTCGGAATAGAATTGGGGCTATTCCGAATAGAGTTTTGATGATTCCGAATGAGATTTTTTTTTTTTTCCTTGTCGGGTATATTTTATTACTGCGATTTAGTCAATGCTGAATCGGGTTTATACGATTACGAATGGAATGTGGGTGATTTTCAATAGAATCTTGACGATTAAGAATGGAAATTGAGCGATTCCAAATCGAATTTTTACTATTATGAATGGAGTTTGGGCGATTCCGAATCGGATTTTGACGATTACGAATGGAATTTGAGCGGTCTCGAAAGAAACTTGAAGATTCCTAATAGAATCTTGACAATACGAAATATAATTTGAGCGATTTCGATTCCATATCTTGACAATTCGAAATAGAATTTCGGCCATTCCGAATAGAATCTTGACGATTTCGAATGAAATTTAGTCGATTCCGAATCGAGTTTTGACTATTACGAATGGAGTTTGGGCGATTCCGAATCGATTTTCAACGATTACGAATAGAATTTGGGCGATCTCGAATAGAATCAAGAAGATTCTGAATAAAATTTGAACGATTCTTAATAGAATGTTGAAGATTCAGGATGGAATTTGGGCGATCACGAAAAGAATCTTGACAATTCTGGAGAGAATCTTAACAATACGAACCAGAATTTGGGCGATTTCGAATAGAATCTTGACAAGTCGGAATAAAATTTGTGCGATTTTGAATAGAATCTTGATAATTTCGAATGGAATTCGGGCGATTTCGAATAGAATCTTGACGATTCCGAATAGATTTCTGACTAAACAAAATATAATTTGGGCGATTTCGAATAGAATCTTGACAATTCCGGATAGAATCTTGACAATTCGGAATAGAATTTGGGCGATTTCGAATAGCATCTTGACGATTACAACTGGAATTTGGGTGATCTGGAATAGAATCTTGAAGATCCTGAATAAAATTTGTGCGATTCTGAATAGAATCTTGACGATTCCGAATGGAATTTGGTCGGTTCCGAATCGAGTTTTGACCATTACGAATGATATTTGGGCGATATTGAATAGAATCTTGACGATTTCGAATGGAATTTGGGCGATTTGGTAAAGCATCTTGGCCATTCTGAATGGGATTTGGGCGATTTCAAATAGAATATTGACGAATCCGAATGAATTCTGGACGATTTCGAACGGAATCATTTCGATATCGATTCCGAATGGAATCTGTTAACTATTTCGGATTAATTCGATATAAATTTTGAAAAGATTCAATCTATTCTGATAGTCCTGTGGTTCTGATCGAAATCATGCGATTCCGAGTGGACTTTTGAGATTCTTAATTCTGAGTGAAATCTTGCGATTCTACGAATTTTACGGTTCCGAACAGAATATGGAATCCAGCTATTCCGTATTTCGATAATTCGGCCATTCCAACTAGAACTCCGAATGAAGTCCTGAAATTTTGAACGGAATAGAATCTAGATTTTCAACAGATTTTTTTGATTTTGAATGGAATGCTGCTGCAATTTCTGGAACAGTTTTGCAACTTCGAAAAAAACTTAAATTTCTGGTAGAGGCTTGCGATCTTGCGGTTTTAAAATTAATTCCGTAAACAGAATAGTACGATTCCGAATCGAGTTTTGTTATTGTTAATGAAAAAGTCTGATTGGTTTGGCCAATACATAAAAAGGTAATAGAATAACACTTCGTCGATTCCTAGAAGTTGATTATATCTCAATTGTAGATTCGAAATGAATGTAAATTAAAATTTTTGTTGTTATTGGATCAGAGAGAGAATGTTCATCAGGGATCCATCTAGCTACCGATTTGATTTAATTTCTTTCCCTCAAATTGTAATGAAAACGGAATCGCTATAGGACAGTGCCAGTGCGTTTGTCCCCAATATAATTTACGTCGGTTGCCCAAACGGACTCGCAAGGAATCACCTTCACTTTATTACGGGAACGCGTGTCGGTGTCGTTTTGGGTGTCCGATTTCGTCGCAAGGTGGCAAGTCACTCATTCGATTGAATTCGATTTACTTCCGAGGAAATTGTCGGCTGACAATCAAAACGATTCCCCGAAATGTGGCTTTATTCTCTTTGTACTCCTGTCTGCCTACATCCTTGGTTGCATGCGTTCGTGGGAAGTGACGAGGCTTGTTCGCTTTTATTCGTTTCCGCCAAGGGCAAAGATCAAGCATGGCCTAGCAAGAAGCAAGAGGGTGTGCCTAACTACATACTTCCATATGTGAGAAGAAATGCAACAAGGCGAAAACGTGCGTATGTTTTCGGAAAAATAGGTGTTTTTGGTGGAACCGTCGTGTGGTGTTTCTTTTAATCAATCGTCTGCAATACTGGATAAAAACCACATCGTTTCATCGCATTTCTGTCAAGATTTCAAATACTTTTAGAAAGTTCCTGCTATAATTTTGATGAATTTTCGGTCAAACATTACATTTAAATCCAAAGTCACGATAAATCTGCAAAGTTTGCTCAGCATATTTGAAAATTTGTTATAAATCTAGATTCTATTCCGTTCTAATTTCAGGACTTCACACTCAGAATAAAGAATCCCAAGAAATTTAAAACGATTACCGGATTTTATTAATACAAATATCTAAATGATACTTAATTAGTGATTGCTCATCGAGCGTATACTGCAGATATTTTTCAATATTGGGCTTGCGACTTATCTAATAATTATAGCCCTCAGCTTTACTGCCGTTTTGAGCTCAATTACAACAATAGAATTTGTTTTTGGAGAATACTCGTTTGTCTCTCAAAATTCGCCACGAGAAACGCTAAACTTCATTCAGTACGTTTCTTAACATTTTACTGCCTTGGAACAGCATATGGATTGAAAGAAATGGGTATGCAATGCTTCACATATTTAACTAATTTTTCAAAAACTTGAACGCTTTCTAGAAGCGACATATGTATATCAATGGATCGTTTTTAAGCATGATTCCCAGCTCATTGGGTATCATTTCCCGATTAGCTTTGTTGCCTTAAATCATCATGCTAAGGGCACTAAGCACCGCAACAAAAGATCCATGATTCAGCTAGATTTTCCATCATGAAAGTGAACTCAAAGCATAAATGCCTCACCTTCCTCCCCACACCGTCCAAGCTCTGCCCGCTCATGATTATTCAAATCGTTAATAACTATCTCACCTGGCAATCGAATCGCTGCTGATCGGACGGTTCTTTCATTGCTTCGCCCTCCTCCTTGGCACCTTGCGTTTAAAGCAGCAGTTGAGTGAGGTCTGTTGATTAAGTTATTGATTCAACCAACAATCGCGAGATGCCTATCGGTGAGCTTCCCCCCTTATGTAGATTGTCCATCTGATTAATCTATCAACTTTTGAACGGCTGCCTGTCTTCTTTGCCAGGCTGGGCTCTGGGCGCATTGGATGAGGTGTGAGATGTGTGTTATCCGCGGTAACTACTACGATTGTTCCAATTTCTCGGCTTTTATCGCCGACTATAGAGGTGCCATTACTAATCATTTCTATTATATATTATCGTGACCGTGGCCAACATTCCGTCCGACCAATTGGAGCTGGGTTCAGCGGTTTGGACCGATTCGTACGGGAATGACAACTTGCCTGGGCGTACGGTGGCTACTGGGCCAGAAGATCGTCTCTTGCGGGTAGCGGAAAATACGATGTCGTAAAATAACGCCGGGTGATTGAAAAGTGGTGTAAATTGAGACCTAATACCATTTGATTGGTAATTTTACGATGCGGAGCAATCTGGAACTCTATTGTAATCGGACAAATGAAATTGTTTCGACTGTGAGCACGGAAAAATACCTTTACGGCTGTAGGATGATGAATATTGAAATGCATTTAATAACAGAAGGATATAATGCGGAACTTTATGATTACTTTCGGTTTTTTTTTTCCCTAAACATGCTCAAGCGGCTTCAACCATGACACCGTTTTAACGATTTTATTTTTTTCCGTCCGTGTATGTATGTGTATGTGTGTGTGTGCACAAAATGTATAATCTAATCTAAAAATTACATTGTAAAATCATACACCACTTAACCAATCTATTTTCATTTTTATACATTATAATAACGTATTTATAGCATTACATGCATATTGTAAATGTACTAGTCTACGTCGGTTGACGAAATAAATAAATTCAAATACAATAATCCTCAATCGATATTCTCGCAACGAGTTGCATTCGAAAGGTAATAAAGCCTTGAAGGTTGCTGTTGAATTTCATAATGATCGGTCATTACGTTCAAAAGTTATGAAGGATTGATTGCACATAGCCGACAATGGAGTCGTACAGAGGAGGCATTCGTTGATCTCTGCAAAATGTCGCAGATTTACGTTGAAATTGCGGGAAATTTCTGATGTATTTCTTGAGGACACTCCGACACCCCTTCCTATTAAAATTCTGAGGAAATTTCATTCGAAATGCTAAATTCCGGATAATTCCCGGTGGAAATTTGTGGAATTTCTCTAAAAGAATTCGAAGATTTTTCTAAAGAAATTCTGAATCCTGAAATCCTTTTATATTACTGAAAATCTTGGTAATAAAATTAATAATAATAATAAATTTTTCTAAGAAATTCGGAAAAAAAAAATCTTCAAAGGAAATTGCAAAGAATGTCCCTCGAAATTTCCAAATGGTTTTGCTTGGATAATGGAAAGTACTACCCGAAGAAATTTCAAAAAAATCCTTTGGAAACATGAAAAAAAAATCGTTGAAATTTCATAGCATTTTCCAATGAAATTTCAAAGTATTTTCAAAGAATTATTTGCCTTGCATGCTCTGATATTTCCGGGAATACGATGCTATTTTTGTTACCAGAGTCAGATTTTAGAATATTTCCATAAAAGCAGAAACTACGATAGCAAAAAACGAAATTTACTGTAGGGATAGTGCAAAATAACGGAATAAAAGTTAGCAACAAAATTGTCTTCCTTTTTGTTGCTGATAAAAAAAAATCGGATATTTGTCATTATTATCTCCGACAAAAACAAAGCTTTGTCGTTGGTACTCTTTTGTCGCTTGTCTCGCACGCGTATCAAAGAAAAATTAATTCCCTGTTTGCGAGGCAATTCCACATTAGCATTTTCTTGGGAAATAACGCGTTAGGCCTGAGGTCATCTAACTTAATTTCGTTTGGCCGTGTTCAACCGTTCGACTGAAATGGTTGTTACACCTAAAATGTCATTTGGCTGAAAAAGTTGGTTGCCAAAAGCTCCTGGCAGAATCTGACCGTTTGTGACAGCGGCTGACTATTTTCAATTTGAAAAAAAAAAAACAGAATAATCCACCTAGCGGTGATGGTGCCTTTCTCGTTTTTTTTTTCGAGTGAGTAATTTCTACGCACTTTTGGTATGAAAAAAAATATTTTGGGCATATGTATCTACCGAGCCCATAGTTCGACCTGGCCAATTTTCAATAGGAAACAATGGGACATGTTTTTGCGTCGAATGCAACCTGTTGCGGGGAAATGGGTTGAGGGTAAGTGCTAAAAAAGTGAGCTATAAATTTTTACGCCCTTTTTTATGAGAAAAAGTATTTTGACCATAACTTCTGAGCCCATAGTCCGATCCGGCCAATTGTCAATAGGAAACAATAAGACAGAATTCTGCGTTGAATGCAACTTGTTGCGAGCAAATTGGTTAAGGGTAAGTGCCTGAAAAATGGACAAGGCTTTTCCACTCGTTGTTGTCTAAAAAAAGTATTTTGACCATAACTTCTGAGCCCATAGTCCGATCTGGCCAATTTTCAATAGGAAACAATGAGACAGGATTCTGCGTCGAATGCATTGCGAGCAAATCGGTTAAGGGTAAGTGCCTGAAAAATGGGCTAGACTTTTTCCACTCGTTGTTGTCTAAAAAAAGTATTTTGACCATAACTTCTGAGCCCATAGTCCGATCCGGCCAATTTGCAATAGGAAACAATGGGACAGGATTCTGCGTCGAATGCAACTTGTTGCGAGCAAATCGGTTAAGTGTAAGTGCCTGAAAAGTGGGCTAGATTATTTGCGCACATACACACACATACACACACACACACACACGAGCCTTCTTTAAAAAGTTTGTTTTTGGAGTGAACATATAGCCTTTACGTATACTTTGTATACGAGAAAGGCAAAACCTAACAAGAGATATACACCCTAAAAATCATCGCAACAACCTCTAAATGGAAGCTCTTGGTACGCTCTACAAATCTTGCGAACCGTTCCGTTCAGGTTTTGACCGTGTCAAAGTGATTTTCAAGCTTTTAAGCGCATAAAAATACTGTTTCATCCAGAAGTCGTACAAAATTCTTGAATTTCGTAACAAATCTTTGCTAATTTATTATATTATTATTTATCTTTTTTCCCTTGACATTTAGATAATATAATTGTCATTGTGCGATTTACCTTTAAATTCTTAAAAATCAGTAGCTGAACATTTGTCATAAATTTACACGTTATGATTTCTTCAAACATGTTCCTCCTAGTATTCCTCCTGCAGTTCCATCAGGAATTCCTCCTGGCGTCTCTTTGGCATTTTTCTTGGAGTTTCTTTGGGAAATAATCCTGGAACTCATCTAAGAATTCTGCCTGTGGTTCATGTAGAATATCTTTTTGGAGTTCCTATATGAATCCTTCTTGAAGTTTCTCCAAAAAATCATCATGGAGTTCCTTCAGAAAATACTTCTGGATTTCCTCCTGGAGCTCTTCCAGGAATTACTCCTCAGGCTCCTCCAGTAATTCTTCCTGGAGTTCTTTCAGGATTTTTCCAGGGATTCCTCCTAACGTCTCTTCTGAAATGCTTCTTCAAATTCCATCAGGAATTCATCTTGAAGTTCCCCAAGGAATTCTTTCTTGAGTTCATCCAGGAATCCTTCCCGGAGTTTCTACAAAATTCTTTTTGAAGCTCCTTCAGAAGTTCCTTCGAAAATTAATCCGAGAGTACTTCCTGGAATTTCTCTCGGAATTTCTTTTTCTGGAGAAATTCAAAATAAATTCCTCGGGAAATTCAGAATGAATTACTGGAAGAATTCAGAATGAATTTCCGGAGGAATTCAGAATGAATTCCTGGGGAAATTCAGAATGAATTCCCTGGAGAATTCAAAATGAATTCCTGGGAGAATTCAAAATGAATTCCTGGGGGAATTCAGATTGAATTTAAGGAGGTATTTAGAATGAACTCTCGGTGGAATTTAGGAAAAACTCCTGGAGGAATTCTGGATAAATTCCTGAAGGAATCCAGGATGAATACGTTCAAGAGATCCTCCACGAACTATCACATAGTTTTTTTCAGGAATTCTCTCGAATCTCCAAATATTCCTGATGTAACTTTTTCACATATTTTTCCTTCAGGTAGGGCCGGATTTAGCCGGAAGGGGGCCCCGGGGCCGACAGCTTGTGGGGGCCCCAAGATGTACAAAAAAGGTTGGTTTTGGTACATAAGATTTGTGGGGGCCCGGGGCTACAGACCCACCACCCCCCCCCGTAAATCCAGCCATGCCTTCAGGTATTCATCAAAAAATTCCTACTGGAGTTATCTGCCACAAATTGCTTCCAGAATTCACTAGATTATTGATTCTGTAAGGAATGCAAAATTGAATAGCATAATGAACTAATTTTGAAGCATTTTCCACAATTTCAATCATAATAACATATTTTATTCACTTTTGTTGTCGGTTGTTTGTTATCATATTGTACTCATTCAAAAATTGTTCTGTACTGCTAAAAAAGAATCCATAACGTTATTTATTTATTATAGGCCGGAGTGGCCTGTGCTGCACATAAAAGTCTTCTCCATTCAGCTCGGTCCATAGCTGCGCCAACCACGCAGTCTGCGCAGGGTCCGCAAATCGTCCTCCACCTGATCGATCCACCTTGCCCGCTGTGCACCTCGCCTTCTTGTTCCCGTCGGATCGTTGTCGAGAACCATTTTCACCGGATTACTGTCCGACATTCTGGCTACGTGCCCGGCCCACCGCAGTCTTCCGATTTTCGCAGTGTGAACGATGGATGGTTCTCCCAACAGCTGATGCAACTCGTGGTTCATTCGCCTCTTCCACGTACCGTCCGCAATCTGCACCCCACCATAGATGGTACGCAGCACTTTCCTTTCGAAAACTCCCAGTGCGCGTTGGTCCTCCATGAGCATCGTCCAGGTCTCATGTCCGTAGAGAACTACCGGTCTAATAAGCGTTTTGTAGATAGTCGGTTTGGTACGGCGACGAACTCTATTCGATCGGAGCGTCTTGCGGAGTCCGAAGTACGTACGATTTCCAGCCACTATGCGTCTCCGCATTTCTCTGCTGGTATCGTTATCGGCGGTCACCAGTGAGCCCAAGTACACGAATTCTTCAACCACCTCGATTTCGTCACCACCGACAGAAACTCGTGGTGGGTGGCTTACATTGACCTCTCTTGAGCCTCTTCCTATCATGTACTTCATCTTCGACGTGTAGATGACTAGTCCAATCCGTTTAGCTTCGCTTTTCAGTCTGATTTAGGATTCCTCCATCATCTAAAAGTTACGTGCCATGATACAAATGTCGTCGGCGAAACCAAATAACTGGACGAACTTCGTAAAAATCGTACCACTCGTGTCAATCCCTGCCCTTCGTATTACTCCCTCCAAAGCGATGTTGAATAGCAGACACAAAAGACCATCATCCATAACGTGGGGGAACGTAAAATAAAGAAATACAGCACCAAACTCGTCGCTTCTTTTGACTAACATGTGTGTTCACTGATGAAAAAAATCACAAAAATGAGAAACAAATCCAATTCCTTTTCATTAGGGGGTCCCGTAGCGTAGTTGGCGACACGTTCGCCTTATAAGCGAATGGTCATGGGTTCGATTTCCAGCCCCTCCAACGAACTCTCGTTAGTCGCCAGATCCGCAGCCCATACTGTGGCGTTCTGGGGTTACGCGCCTTACCGTCTTTGGATACACGATCTTTGGTCGATGAACACAGAGTGCCCAACAAATAAAAAAGAAAAAAAATCCTTTTCATTGCTTTGTTTTTGATATGTCCCTTTGTCACGATCTTTGTATTCAACATCTAATAAGGTTTTGTTTTGGATGGATTATGGTGTAAATTTTTCAGAATTCTAGTTTTCGCATATTCTTTGAAATCACAAAATAATTCTTCGATTGTCATGGCTGAACTATATTTTATCCAAACGTTTCTCCTGCTCCATATAATTTTGCATACAAACAGTGTGGTACGACTTGCAAGCAACATGCTGAATAGCCAAAATTAGATTGCCAAAAACGTGGAACGGAACTATTCGCCTGGTTCTCTGTGGCCGTTGCATGAAAATGCAATCTGGTTTTAGTAGCCGATTTTCGACATTCCATAGATTGTTCTGTCAATAAATCAAGAGATTTGATTGAAAAACGGCTGAGATCTGGATGCTTAAAGAAGCCGTTCAATGTTTTTTGGGACCTTGGTACTTGGTACGTTTCAAATCTTGGTTCGGTACTTGTAATGGCGCCCGTAGCGTATCAGCGTAGTATAGTATAAACAGTATTTTTAAAATAATTTGTACGAACATTGCAGCAACCTTATTTGATATTATATCCTCCCGTATAAACATGTTTTGTATGTAGTGCTAGAGCAGCGGTTCTCAACCTTTTTCTTGAGAGGTACCCCTTCAAACTTTCGCATTAATTGAGGTACCCCCTCTTGAAGTAGGCTTCCATAAGCCATTTGAAAGTACAATTCAAAGCCTCTTGCATGGAGCTTCTGAATCTCGTGAAAGAACGCCTCTGCACATCTTGATAAGAGGCTTCTGAGCATCTTGTAGAGAGATTTTTGATCCTCTAGAAAGGCGGCCTTCGAGCCACTTAAAATGTTAAAATAAGGCCTCTTTAGCATCTAGAAAGGACGCTTCTGAACCACTTGAACGTAGAATTCCGAGCCTCTTGAAAGGAGGCTGCCGAGCCTCTTGAAAGGAGGCTGCCGAGCCTCTTGAAAGGAGGCTGCCGAGCCTCTTGAAAGGAGGCTGCCGAGCCTCTTGAAAGGAGGCTGCCGAGCCTCTTGGAAGGAGGCTTCCGAGCCTCTTGAAAGGAAGCTTCCGAGCCTCTTGAAAGGAGGCTTCCAAGCCTCTTGAAAGAGGCTTCCAAACCTCTTGAAGGGAGGCTCCCAAGCCTCTTGGAAGGAGGCTCCCAAGCTTCTTGAAAGGAGGCTCCCAAGCCTCTTGAAAGGAGGCTCCCAAGCCTCTTAAAAGGAGGCTCCCAAGCCTCTTAAAAGGAGGCTCCCAAGCCTCTTGAAAGGAGGCTTCCAAGCCTCTTGAAAGGAGGCTCCCAAGCCTCTTGAAAGGAGACTCCCAAGCCTCTTGAAAGGAGACTCCCAAGCCTCTTGGAAGGAGGCTCCCAAGCCTCTTGGAAGGAGGCTTCCAAGAACCTTGAAAGGAGGCTTCCAAACCTCTTGAAAGGAGGCTTCCAAGTCTCTTGAAAGAAGGCTTCCAAGCCTCTTGAAAGGAGGCTTCCAAGGCTCTTGAAAGGAAGCTTCCAAACCTCTTGAAAGGAGGCTTCCAAGCCTCTTGAAAGAAGGCTTCCAAGCCTCTTGAAAGAAAGCCTCCAAGCCTCTTGAAAGGAGGCTTCCAAGTCTCTTTAAATGAGACTTTCAAGTCTCTCGAAAGGAGGCTTCCAAGTCTCTTGAAAAGAGGCTTTCAAGCCGTTTAAAAAAAGGCTTCCGAGCCTCTTGAAAGGAGCTTTCCGAGCCTCTTGAAACGAACCTTCCGAGCCTTTTGAAAGGAGAGGACTTCCAGGCTTCCGAGGCTTCCGAACTTTTTGAAAAAAGGCTTCTTGAAAAGAGGCCTTCGAGCTTCTTGGAAGACGGCTTCCGAGAAGCGTAGAAGGATGCTTCTAATACTCTTGCAACGAAGCAACCGAGCTTTTCCTAATAATATCCAGCCCTTTATACACCTGGTACAACTCGTGATTCATGCGACGCCGCCAGATACCTGTTTACCGCCGAGTATTGTTCTCAGCACCTTACGCTCAAACACTCAGAAAGCTCGGAGGAATTGCCGGAGGAACTTCCGGAGGAATTGCCGGAGGAACTTCCGGAGGAATTTCCGGGGGAACTTCCGAAAGTATTCCTGGAGGAACACCTGACGGGATTCCTAGAGGAGCTTCCGAAGAAATTACTGGAGGAACTTACTTTATTTGTCTTCTTTGTCTTATTTGTCTTATTTGTACTATTTACACCAGCACCATTTTTATTACCAAAATCCTTTTTAAAGCTTGTGTGGAAACCTTTTCCAAAGTCCTCTCACGATATTTTCTAATGTTGTTCTAGAAACGGCTCATGTTTTCATTTTCCAAAACCAGTTGGAGTTTGTTTATTTTGATCTTCTCATTGCGTGATTGGTCGGCGCTGCTGCTGTTCTCTCGCCGAACCACTGCATGAGTGATAAATTTCTTCCCCATTGTTGCCAATTCTAAAGCAATTGTAAACTGCATGATGAAATAATTTTGGCGACACTGACTGCGTCATTCTGGCGGGCTGAATAGGACAATTTTCTCTCTCAGAGTGCCAGCACGTGCTTTTTTAACGGAGAACCCTAATATCTTACATGAGTCTCGAAAATATAAAAAATAACCACCCTACGCTTCTTACGTTCTCAATGTTGCTTCTGAAGAATTTGACGCTACTAGAACGCATTTTCCGCTTCATGTCGGTTAGCGTTTGTTGGCGCCTAGTTGCTAATCATTCGACTTCACTCCGCTCGCAACCCAATTCCTAACTCCATGTAAATACGTTTTCTAGGAAACGACCATTGATGAAGTGCAACTTGATTTTTGGGATTATTGTTCTCATGACATTTTTACTTTCGTACATTTCAAAAATCATAATTCAAAATACGACCTTATTAGTTGAGGTCAAAACACTTAAATCTGTATCAATGCAATTCATATAGTTGAAAACAGTTTACACAGACTTTTGCGCTCATCTAAAATTATTACATCATGATAATTAGCATCTAATTATTTTTTTATTATTTTTTACGATTTTTAGAACACGTTGCAAAGATTGTGATGGCAAATACAATTCTGTGTAATACAAACTTTTCCAAACTTGTGTAAAATCCAGACTAAAAGTTTAGTTATTATGCGAATGATTTTTCAAATGAAAACAATATCACATCGAAAACTAAATCTCTCTAAAAGTTGCAAAATCCCGAACTCACAGCATTCAAGAGTTGGCAATCGCCGTCCGTGCACAGTCACTCAAGCGAACCGCTCACAACATTCGCGACCGCAGAGTTCAAAGATGCCAAAGGTTAACTCACACTGTGCTGCTACAAAACCGCTCCGCCGTCGTCGTCGTCATCGTCGCTGGCCGCGATCGCCGGTCGTTGGTAGGACTTCGTTCGACCAGTGAGTAGCGGTGAGAGTGGAAGTAAGAGTTAGGTTTGTGTACGGTAAACGAAAATATTCTCAACTTTTGCGTCTTGCGACCTACGAGTTAAATATTAATAGAAACAAGCTGGTCAAATGTACAAATACTCGGCAAAGCGAGGAAAGAGTCTCTTCTAATTAAACCCGATGCCCTACTGATCCCGCTTCTGACGAATGACGGCGATGACGTTCATTGCGAATGCTTCCCACCGCCGCGTCGTATCGGAGATCGAGAGGGATCAGCACCGAATGTATGTACTTGGAGCAGAAGTTCTGCTCATATATGAAGCTGCTCTCCTACCTCCTCCTGACTGATAGATAACTGAACCGAACGTACGTACATGCGGTCTGCAGCTGTTCTGCTGGCAGCTTCCAACAAGTATCGCAAGCCGCCCACGGTAAGATTCCGCGGAGGGTTCAAAGCGGTCACCTTTGGCACCCATCAAGCTGCGCTCCTCCGCGTGTTCGATTCGGTAGTCACTCTTTGTAGAACCTCTGGGGAATGCCCAGCAGCACGCGAGCGAAGGAGGCAACCGGACGATGGCGGACGTAGGAAACAATCCCGAGTAGGAAGAAATGACATTCAGTTTGAATAAATGATGAAAATTAAGCCAATTTTCAACGTGATCGATTGTATACTCTTCTTAAATATTTTATCTAATGCTTGTTTTGTAAACCAATACTCATTTGTGGTATTTACTAAAAAACATTTCGCTGCTCGAGAAACCACTCGCAAAGCAAAACCAACGCCAACGTCGGCCGGTCGTCGTCGTCTTTGGTGTCGTCCGTCGCCTGCACGGTAGGTCGCGGAAAATGTGGTGAGTAATTGTAATTGCTTTGCAAATCGTGACCTATGGGGAGCGGAATTCATGGCCGCGGGAGGTTAACTAGAAGTGGCATCGTTTTGAAAAACAAATGTTCAAAATGCCAATAGAGTGGTTGTACTTACGGCGGCGGTGTGCGGTTTCGTGCGGTCTATTTGGGACGACCGGCTGCGGTTGCGGCGTCGTCGTCTAGGAATCTGAGTCCGTTATAACAGGATTAGGCATTGATTTCGGCATAAGAGGTATTGCAATAAAAGTTTCATTCGGATTCAAATTAGTTCAATCTCAGTTATGTCGAAGAAGATACGTTTCGAAGAAACCATAACACACTACTGATGATCGAATTTTTCAACCAATATAGATTTTATTGAGTAAGGATGATGACCCTCTAGGAGACGACGGTTTATGAGTTTATGATGTTTGCGTCAAATGTTGAGATGAATCCAATAAACAAGCTTTCTCCCATAATTCCCAGAAAAAAAATTTTGAAATCACCTCTATATTATTGGGCTTTATTTTTTTATTCTACCAGAACGTTCTACTTTAAAAATTCAGGATAACGTAAAAATAAATTTTTAATTTTAATGGTTTGAACAAAATTTGAGTACACTTGATTTTTCAAAATGTGCTGCAAGGTATGGTTTACATTTATTTATGTCTGTATGCTAAAAGTTTATAAGATCAAGTCAAACTTGAGCATTGAACTATTTGCAGCGCCGGATTCGAATTGAAACCAAAGGACTTTATTCGGAGTCACAGAATTCCACTCAAAATCGCAAGGTTTCTTTCCGAATCTTACCGAAATTTGGTTGTTTTTCTATAAGATCCGTCGTACAAGTGTTTCCTTGTGAAAAAAGCTGCATCTCCAATTCCCTGAAGGTCGTAAAAGTCGTCATCAAAAAGGACATCATTTCTCTTTTCGACATACAATCACATTTCCTACAGTTATGTAAGGCACACCTTTCAAAAATAGTGCCAACAACCAACCGTCGGTGGCCCCTACGGTGCACTTTGTTTTGATTTCGAAAGGCGTCGCTGTACCAACCCGAACATCACCCGCTCTCTCGCCCAGTCACTTCGAAGTGCCACAATTGGAGCAGATTAAATTTGTTTTAATTGACGAAATCAGGACCTCTCGCGGCCTTTCGTTACTCGTTCTTGTTTTGTCCGGTGCGGCGACCCTCCCGTGCGAAGACGCCTTTTACTTTTCAACCTGACGCGCACGTAATTACGAAGGGCAAAAGTGAATGTTTGTCTCTGCCCCGCGTATGTGCCGCATTACCACCGAGACCCACAAATGACTGACTGACCGCTATGAGGGCTGTGCGGCCGACCATCTCCAATCAACCAGCCTTACCTCGCCAAAAGTGTTCTGAACTGTAACGACAGGTAGGCTCCCAGAAACAAATAATACATGGACTCCTGACCAGCCGGCCGGCCAGCGCGCGGGGCCAAAGAGAGCGGACTTCAAGTACAGTAAAACAACATTCGCGCCCTGTTACAGTTTCGTCCGAATCGTCCCGGCCCTGCGCTTTGGCTGAAGATGTGAAAGGCTCGTCGGATTCCGAAAGTAACTGTATCATAGCGACACGGCAGCGATCACTTTCTTAGTATGACCTCCTGGAACTTCCACGGACTCCAAGCCACCGCACGTTCGCTCGTCCGATTGCCGGGCGATGTCAATGATTACCTCCCCGTAATAAATTGTTTATCAAGCCGGCCCGGTTCAGGTCCGTATCGGCACGGTAGCACCTCCCCAATGCCGCTCAGGGAGCAGGAGCAGGGCGAATTTAAACCGTAACAAAGCTGGCTTAAAAGACAATAAATTGTGAATTTTACGACTTCTGCCCGCAAAGCCTAGAAGAAACGATCGGCAACGGTTGGTTTAGGAGACCATTGGAGCCTTCGGCAGTGCCCCCTTGAACCAGCCGAGGAAGGGGAAGCAATGTGTGCTGCAAACAGGTTGAATACGAAATTCAAAATAAATCGATCGACTGTGACCGGGTGCGTACCTGAGAATATGCGATGCGAAAAAAATAAAATAAATGGCAATCACCTTATATCAGGGTGCGTTCCAAAATCTGATCGCGTACGTGCTACGACAGATGATGCCTCTCTATGGCAGTGGTTCTCAATTTGAATATATCGTGCTGTTTTTTAATCAGCTAATCGGACAATAAATAGAAGATTGAGATGATTTTTGTCTAGATTATGATAATGGACATCTGTTGCTGATTCTCAATATTGGAAATTCTGTGAAGTTCATTAGTACTATACTAGGAAGGCAATTTCAGAAATATTTTCAAAATTGTATTTTGGATCCTCTGCCTTCTGCAACTAGACCATATTGGCAAACCATAGCTGGTCTAAAAATTTGTTTTGAATCAAAATTTGCTCTTAAGAAAAAGGTTTGATTTTCTATTCAAATTTTGACACCCTATATATTTGTTACATTTAAAAGTGAATTTTTGATTTTACATAACCAATTAATTTACTAGACCCATTGGAACTTCATTCATAGTGACAATAAGTCTGCTAGAAGGTTTCAAATAACAGGCTCTCGGCAAAACACTGTCAAATGCTTTCTCTATCTGAAGAAGGGGGAAGGCCCGATTGGATGAATGCCATTTGGCTGAGGGCCATTTGGCCGAAAGCTGTTTGGCTCAATATACCATTTGGTAGATCAGACTATTGGGCCGAAAGTTATCAAGCCGAAAGTGCAATACAGCCGTTCGGCTTAAATGGTCGTTTGGAAAGGACCACTTTGAAAAGTGAGAAGTGTGAAATGAGAAGCGAGAGTGAGGTTTCTGTTCACAGTGAGATGTGAGTATAAGAAGAGAGAAAATGGTCACTGTGAAAAAAGGAAGTGCAAAATGAGTTAGGAGAAATGAGAAATGATGAGTGAGAAGTGGGACGTCTCACTTCTCACTTCTTACTCTCCACTTCTCTATTTTCCCTGAAAAAAGTGAGAAAAGAGTCGCAATTCTTTTAACACATCATCTCTCATTTCGCACTGCGAAAAGTGAGAAGTTCGAAATGAGAAGGTAGTGCAGTAGTGAGAAATGAAAAAAGATGAATTATGGATGAGAAGTGACAAGTGAGTCGTTGCACTTCTCACTGCTCACTCTCCATTTCTCACTTCTAAATGTAAAAAGTGAATATCGCGGAGTAAGAAGTGAGACATCTCACTTCTCAGAAGTGAAAGGTCAAATGACCTATTTGACAATATGACATATTCGGCTGAATAAACTGTTCGGCTGAATAACCTACATGGTCAAATGACCTATACGGCTGAATGACCTATTCGGCCAAAGTCTTCGGCATTGTGGCACTCAGCCAGATGGCTTTCTGTCGAATGAGTTTCGCTAACGGCCTTCCCCATCGAGGAGGGCAATTCGAGGCGAATATTCTTCAGATTGTTACTGCATAATATCTATTTGGAAGACTTGCATCCCTTGGCTGGTTTATCTCATATCAAGAGGACCATGCAGATTTGTAAATTCGAATTGAATTTGTAACTCTTAATAAGTGGTTGAATGCCCATGGCTAAAACTAAATTGCTTATCAACAAAAACAAAACTGTAATAATGAACTTTCATTTCCATTTTCCATTTATCTGTTTATGCTATTTGAAAACATTTATTAAAGAGCTCTCAGGAAGTTTTTTAATAAGTATGTAGAAAATACTATCGTCACCCGGAGCTTTCATTATTTTTTTATTTTTTTAGTGATATATCCCATCTTTCTTGTTTAGTGACAGGTCTCATCCAAATTAATTACCAACGAGGGGTCAATTACACTCTTTTAATTGAGATTGAACTTCCTGAATCTGGAGTAGTGGAGTTAATGAGACCTAGACTAAAATTGTGGGCACTCTGAAGCTGCTGAGCGAGTTTTTGAGCTTTTTCGCCATTGGTTATTAAAATTTTATTTTCTTCTTTTAGTGCTGGAATTGGCTTGTGGTTTTTTTTTTTAATAATTTCAGATAATTTCGATTTATTTATTACTCGGAATAGCGAAAGTTTTTCAATTTCATTGTGCAATCTCGCCATATAACATTTAAAGCGAGATCCTCAACATTGAAGGGACCGGTCAGACAACCATAAGGGTAATGACGAGAAGGAAAGAGATGGATCCACAGTTAAAGTTCCATAGACAGTGAACAGAATAAAAGAGACAACATCTGTGCTACGGAAATACAATCAAAACATCAGACCCGTGGTTAATTCCAAATCAAATAAAAATAAGTTGGCCATTGTGATATTGAATTATTATAATATCCCGCAGAACAGTTTTCAAATAGATTCTTTCCGTTGGAATTGCTTTGAGCATTATTCCACGAATGGTGTTTGGCATTGAAATCACCAATTACGAAAACAATAGATTTGTTGCGAGTCAAAATGTGCAGATCAACTTTCAACAAATTCTTTTGCTGCCCACATTGTATTGAAAAAATAAGTAGCCAGCTGTAGAGGAGAATTGTCCAAAATTTGTCCAAAAAGTTTCAAAAACTTTGGTTTCAAAAGAAGAAAATATTTTGTCTTGATGACGTATCTTCTCACCGAGCTGTAACGAAAACATGAAAATATCTTCTTCTTGCATCCACGTCATCCCCAATACTCTTTCCAGTCCAATTTCCTTCTCCGGCAACATTGCTTTCAACTGACTTGTCTGTGTCTCGCCCAACTTCGCTAGAAAGCTTCTGTCACTTGACATCCAGTTGCGTATAAAGAAGCCTGCTCTCCTGTGCATTTCGATCACTTCCTTCGCCACTTCAAACGCTTCTTCCGCCGTATCGAAACTATCAACATAATCATCCACATAATGACGCTTCTTCACTGCCGCTGCTCCACGTGGAAGCTCCGCTTCTTGCTCTGTCGCGTTCATGTTCTTTATATACTGAGAGTGCGCTGGGGAACATGCTGCTCCAAAGATCGCCACGTCGGATAACATGATGCTCATCGGTAGATCTGGGGAATCTCGGTACGGGAATAGTAGAGCACTGCGGTCTTTTTCGTGGATTAAAATTTGAAGGAACATTTCTTTAATATCCGCCGAAACTGCCACTTGGCGTTCTCGGTAAGGGAACATTACCGACAATAATGGCGTTAGGAGATCCGGACCTTTGAGCAGCATAGAATTCAACGACACGCCGTCCACTTTCGCCGCTGCGTCCCAGATAATTCTAACATTTCCTGGCTTCTTGTCATTAATAACGACTCCAATTGGCAAGAACCACATACGCCTCAGATCAAATGATTTGATTTCTTCTTCAGATGCTACGTGTATGTAACCTTTGGACTTAAATTCGGAAATTTGCCGGCGAACGCTGTCATAAAGCTCTGGACTTCGTGCTAAACGCTTTTCTAGGCTTTTGAAGCGTCGTTCGGCCATCGGTCGATTGTTCGGGAATTCAACGTAGTCATGTTTCCAGAGCAATCCCGTTTCGTACTTTTCTCTGTTCGTCCGACGCGTTGTTGCCTCCAAAATATTATAAGCACGCTGCTCGTCTACGCCTTTCACATTTGGCACGATGGCCACACCCAAACTCTCGACATCGAAAAAGTGGCGGACGTACTCATGAAGGTCCACGATAGTTGGTTCCGCAAGCATGTGAAACTGTTTGTGCAACGTGCCCGTTGGTTGTTTCCGGAGGCTGCCGCACACTGCCCATCCGATTCTTGTCTTCGTTGCAATCGGCTCGTTCCATTTCCCCTCTCGCAGCTTCAAGGTAGCGAGTAAGTGAGCATTGCTTTGACCGATCAGTATTTGCGGAACAGCCGACTTGAAGCTTTTACGGGAAGTTTACTAAGGTGGGTATATCGTGATAAAAGCTCGGCGTAGTCAGTAGTCTGGCTCGGCAAACCAAGGTTTTCAACTGTGTATACTTCTGATGCTTTGTACCGCTTGTTCCCTTCTGTTCCAGATATATCCATTGTGACGACTTGAGCCTCGACAAATGTCTTGTTAATCCCTCCAGTCCACTCGATTCTCAATGATTCCAGTGCTCCGCTCACTCCGAGGGCATCTGCAACTGAACGCTCCACGAGCGTCACCGATGATCCGTCGTCGAGGAATGCGTAAGTATCGAGTTGTCCCTTTGGTCCGAATAGTGTGACAGGAAGAATTCTAAATAGTGTGGATGATGATAACTGACGATGTACAGCACCCACCGCATTCGTTGTTTTAGACGTTTCAGGAGGCTCAAAATACAGCAAACGGTGATGACGTTTCAGACAATCATTTATCCCGCACACCTCTCCCTTGCATGGCCACCTCGTATGTGATGTAAGGCACCGAGCACAAAGTTTATTCACTTTTACCGCTTTCCATCGGCCATCCAAATCTAGCCCCTTGAATGACGTACAATTTCCTATTTGGTGATCCTCGATACGGCAGATAGCACATGCTTTGGCATTGCTCAAACCACCATCCCTTACTTTATGCATTCCGGCATGAGTTTTAGACTTCTCCGTTTCTTCCGGACGATTCTCTCTGTGTCTAGTCGACATATGTGCATTGACGAACAATCTCTCCTTCTGTCGGTTTCGCTTTCCTTCAGATGGATGTTAGAAAGTGGTGTGACACCGCTCGCGGCAGAAGATATTCTTGTCATATATGCACTGAACACATTCAGATCCACCACCGGAACTTGTTCCTGGTAGAGAGCCTAGCTGAACTTCACCGTGGCTGGCAGCTTTTCAACAAGCTCCTGGAGTAGGATCGGGTTTGACAGGTGTTCAGGTGTTGTTCAAGCCCAACTGCTCTTAGGTGTCCGCACAAATTTTGTACTACCAATCCAAAGCTGACTAGAGTATCCATCCGATCGGGATTTGGAGGAGGTGTTGCCCGAACCTTTGCGATCATATTGTTGACGATTTGCTCCGGGCGGCCGAACAACTGCTGTAGAGTGGACACGACTTGAGGCACTGTCGACGGATGAAGTAAAAAGCTGCTTACGGCATCCTTTGCACTCCCTTTCAAACTACGCTGCAAACGCAGCAGGTTTCCAGCGTTAGTGTATCCGCAGGCATTTGTTGAATGTTGAAAGCTGCTAATGAAAAGCGACCAATCGATTGGATCACCCGAGAAATTTGGCAACTCCTTAATGACCACCTGTCTAGAAGCTAGTTGTTGAGGAGATGGACCAACTTGACCGTTTGCAAAATCAAAGCCTAGAGCCTGTGTAGACAACTGCGGGAAACTACCTGGTATGCCTGCAGCCGAGAACGGTGGAGGAGGAGGAGGCAAGGGAAAGTTTATGTCGCTGCGATTGGAACTTCCCATGTTAGTTGAATTAGAAGATTCTAACCATGACGCCGGTGGAGGAGGTAACGGAGGGGAAGAACTGTTACCTGCGGACCGATCTTCGTACCGATTAATGATTTGTTGTATTTCTTCGTGCAACTCCCAGTATTCCTTTTCTATTTCAGTCCGCTGACGGATGACATCATTTTCGCGCTGGCGACTCGCTTCTATTTGAGACAGCAGCTGCAGCTCCACTGTCCGTAGGCCCTGAATTTCGCTTTCCAGTTCCGCTATTTGTAGCCGAAGCGCTTTGCATTCCCGGTTCCGTTGCTCTAGCTGGTTTCGCAGATCTGTTTCTGAAGTACATCTTTGTCCCTTTTCTTCAACGAGTTGCCTCGAGAGTGTCTCAACCTGTTCTTTGAAACTTCGTCGCTCCCGATCTATCTGTTCAAGTTGAGCTCGCAACACTGTTCCTGATTCATGAACCGATCTCAATTCTCCCGTGTGTTGCAGCTGCAAACACTTAATCCGGTTCACTAGATGTATCTCCCGCTTGCGTCTCGTATCGATGTCCAACTCATGTTTCGCCAATAGATCTTGAATGGTCTCACGCTCTGATTCAGTTCGCTTTTGCAGTTGTAAAACATTCTGCTTCCGGAGCGCACCAGTTTCCACACTCCAACGTTTGTAACAGTGGGCGCCAAATTGATCTTGCGTCCGTGGTTGGACTTGGACCAAGCGACGTTAATTCTTCAACCTTTAGTAAATCTGCGTATGGCTGAAGATCCACGAGCGGTAAATCTGGCGTAATTTTCTTTTCTCCATGACCACGCACATCCCCACCGACGGCGCCTTCTGGAGTCTCGTCTGATTCATCATCGATTGTGATGCTTCCCAAGGTCCGTGGGATCGATATCACCTCTGATCCCAGCGGTATCCCTTTCTGACAGATTGGTAATGAAACCACGGATGAAATAACCTTCACTGGCATTGAAGAAGGATGTACTGCTTCCTGCGGGATTTCTAGACATGCTCCTTCGTGGTGATTCGCATTCACAGACGTTGACACAGGCGCCTGCTCAGTGGCTCCCTGGATGGAAAACTCACAATCCACTGATTCCGTCTGCCTTACCCAACCCTCCGTTCGTAGTGCACTTCGTTGACTGTTCCGCATACTGCGTACACTCTTTCCTTCTTCATCCTCCTGCTGATTCAGAAGATCATGTTTTCGAGCGATAAACTGCCTACCACGCTCTAGCTTCTCACGAAGTTCCCTCTCGTTCAAAGCCCTCTCTTTCTCAATCCGCTCCCTTTCCAAATCGTCAAGTAACTTTTTCTCCTCTGCTAGACGCTGCAGCTCACGATTCATTCTGGCCTTGCGAGTACTAGATGTGCTTGAAACTCCACTGATTAGACTTGATGCTGGTTCTCGAGCCCCCCCCGGTTTGCACAGCACACATACAAAGCGGGAAGATCGTACCGTGGCCGTGTTGACATTAGCACAGGTAAAGTGGTGCCAACGGTTACAGCTTTGGCATTGAACCATGTACCGCTCGGAATTGTTTGCTCGATCGCAAACAGCACAATCATGCGACTCACCTTCCCCCTTATCGACTATAGAGGGGATAAAATCATCTTCCGATGATTTACTGGACATCCGATCAACATTCCTCGGAGTGAGGTTAGCATTTTCCTGCTGTGCCCTCGTCCGTGATCGGGTTTGTCTTACATTCGGCATTTAATCGATAGTCAAATTGACTAAAATTCTGTAAGATCTGTTTCGGGGAAATATTCCGGAGGTCTTCTAGCAGAAAACTCGCGTGATGCTGTAGTGATCAGCTTAAAGCTATAAACATAAATTTTATTCTCATTGCAATTCAAGCTGTTTTAGCTGGTATTATCTACTTACAATTTTAGGTCTCCGTTATTGAAATTCAATACTTAACCAACCGCAACAGAGTATAGAATTACTCTTCTGTACTGTAATCTAGTTAATAAGATCTTTTTAATATTATTTATGCTAAGTTTTAATTAATTTTACCTTTCAAATATAGTTTCCAATTTTACCAATCAAAACAAATCAGATCTATTTTTACTTATACCTATATAATCTCCTACCATCTTCATACACATCATATCTGGCATTCGACTGTTCTTAATCGTTAGATTGACGAGGTTGGATTGCAGTGGGGATAGCTGATACGCAGGGCTGTTGCGGTGAACATACAACAAATATTCAATTTCTTCAGTGGATCTACTAGCCGATGGCAGAAGGAAACTCCTAGCTTACTAATGGTATGCTAGGAGTTTCCCTAAAGGATCACAGCGACACAAGGTGGTCATCCAAGGAACGCGCGGTAACCGCACGTAAAAAAAAGGATTGTTCCAGTATGGCTTCTGTTGCAGGATATGACAGACAGGGATCAGTTCAACAATGTTACTGTCTTCGAGATTGCTGCAACACCACACGAGAGCGAACGAGGCACGATATAAACAGGCGCGGAACAGACAAAACTCGATTTTCCGGAGGAAAAAGCGTCAGCAGGAAGATCGAGACCGTGAAGAGACGTGCTCCGTCTGTACCGCGCTAATAACACACGAAAGTTCTATGAGAAGTTGAACCGTTCACGTAAGTGCCACGTGCCACAGCCTGATATGTGTAAGGACATAAACAAGAACCTTCTTACGAACGAGCGTGAGGTGATTCAAAGGTGGCGGCAGCACAACGAATAGCACCTGAATGGCGATGTGGAAGCCGAAGATGGCGGTATGGTGATGGACCTGGGGGAACGTGCGCAGGACATAATTCTACCGGCTCTGGATCTCCAGGAAATCCAGGAGGAGATTGACCGGCTGAAGAGCAAAAAGGCCCTGGGGTTGACCAACTACCAGGAGAGCTATTTAAACACGGTGGTGAGGCACTGGCTAGAGCGCTGCACTGGGTCATTACCAAGATTTGGGAGGAGGAAGTTTTGCCGCAGGAGTGGATGGAAGGTGTCGTGTGTCCCATCTACAAAAAGGGCGATAAGCTGGATTGTAGCAACTACCGCGCAATCACATTGTTGAACGCCGCCTCCAAGGTACTCTTCCAAATTTTATGCCGTCGACTAGCACCAATTGCAATGGAGTTCATGGGGCAGTACCAAGCGGGTTTTATGGGCGAACGCTCCACCACGGACCAGGTGTTCGCCATTCGCCAAGTACTGCAGAAATGCCGCGAATACAACGTGCCCACACATCATCTATTTATCGACTTCAAAGCCGCATATGAAATAATCGATCGGGACCAGCTATGGCAGCTAATGCACGAAAACGGATTTCCGGATAAACTGACACGGTTGACAATGATATGGAAATGCTAATATCATCTTCCAAACTTGGACGTACATGTTCATGATAGCATTAGAGGCGAAAGTATAGAATTGATAGTTCCGTTAGGATACGGCAGGCATGAAGAATGTTTTTATAGAAGTCGATTTGAAAGCGAGCGGAGGGCAATATTTGTGATGGCACATATCGCACGACCTTCCTTCTGCCAAGCTCCCGTATGAAGGGGGAGGGAAGAATATCAGTGTGGAAGCTGATATATCTCCACTGGCAAAAGGAAGGTGGTTTGACTTGCTCATATGCCATCGCGTGCGGAAGGATTTGCTATCGACGAGTACTGTCTCCAAATTTCTAATATGACATCAGCATTTAGTCGAATAGGATTTTTATTGCACAGTTCTGTTTTCTCATTGCGTCCTAACGTCCTAACGTCCTAACGTATCCTAACGGAACTATCAATTCCATACTTTCGCCTCTAATGCTATCATGAACATGTACGTCCAAGTTTGGAAGGTGATATTAGCATTTCCATATCATTGTAAATCGTTTAACTTCACGTAGAAGTAACACACACGAAATCATTAATTTAGTGTACTACCCTTGGTGGGGGCATCCATCAACCCAGCTGTTATTGGTCGACGGTACAGCAGCAGTGCCTTTCTCTGCTTTGTTCTCTCCGAGGCAGCCAAGTTGGTTGCGACGAGACGGACGCAATGAGAAAACAGAACTGTGCAATAAAAATTCTATTCGACTAAATGCTGATGTCATATTAGAAATTTGGAGACAGTACTCGTCGATAGCAAATCCTTCCGCACGCGATGGCATATGAGCAAGTCAAACCACCTTCCTTTTGCCAGTGGAGATATATCAGCTTCCACACTGATATTCTTCCCCCCCCCTTCATACGGGAGCTTGGCAGAAGGAAGGTCGTGCGATATGTGCCATCACAAATATTGCCCTCCGCTCGCTTTCAAATCGACTTCTATAAAAACATTCTTCATGCTTGCCGTATCCTAACGGAACTATCAATTCTATACTTTCGCCTCTAATGCTATCATGAACATGTACGTCCAAGTTTGGAAGATGATATTAGCATTTCCATATCATTGTAAATCGTTTAACTTCACGTAGAAGTAACACACACGAAATCATTAATTTAGTGACACGGTTGATCAAAGCGACGATGGATCGGGTGATGTGCGTAGTTCGAGTTTCAGGGGCATTCTCGAGTCCCTTCGAAACCCGCAGAGGGTTACGGCAAGGTGATGGTCTTTCGTGTCTGCTATTCAACATCGCTTTGGAAGGGGTAATACGAAGAGCAGGGATTAAAACGAGTGGTACAATTTTCAATAAGTCCGTCCAGCTATTTGGCTTCGCCGACGACATAGATATTATGGCACGTAACTTTGAGAGAATGGAGGAAGCCTACATCAGACGGGAGGAGGGAAGCCAAGTGGATCGGACTAGTCATCAACACGTCGAAGACGAAGTACATGATAGGAAGAGGTTCAAGAGAAGACAATGTGAGCCACCCACCGCGAGTTGGCATCGGTGGTGACGAAATCGAGGTGGTAGAAGAATTTGTGTACTTGGGCTCACGATCAAATAGAGTTCGCCGCCGTACCAAACTGACAATCTACAAAATACTCATTAGACCGGTAGTCCTCTGCGGACACGAGACCTGGACGATGCTCGTGGAGGACCAACGCGCACTCGTAGTTTTCGAAAGGAAAGTGCTGCGTACCATCTATGGTGGGGTGCAGATGGCGGACGGTGCGTGGAGGAGGCGAATGAACCACGAGTTGCATGAGCTGCTGGGAGAACCATCCATCGTTCACACCGCGAAAATCGGACGACTGCGGTGGGCCGGGCACGTAGCCAGAATGTCGGACAATAACCCGGTGAAAATGGTTTTCGACAACGATCCGACGGACACAAGAAGGCGAGGTGCGCAGCGGGCAAGGTGGATCGATCAGGTGGAAGATGACTTGCGGACCCTCCGTAGACTGCGTGGTTGGCGACGTGTAGCCATAGACTGAGCCGAATGGAGAAGACTCTTATATATCGCACAGGCCACTGTGTCTTCGGCGGAACTACTCTCATGAAGCAAATGAAGTACAAGTTTTGTCTGTTGAATTTATGGAGTAGAATTCTCTCATCAATTGACAAAGTGAATCGAGCACTTCAGAAGAAGAATATGTCGATCGATACTGCACACAAGTTGATTCAGGGACTCTTAACAACACTAAAAGAGATGCGACAAGGATTCATCGATGACGTTACGTGCGAGGCTAAACGTGTTTGTTGTGAGATGGGAATTGATGACTTTTTCCAGAAACAAGACAGCGAAAGAAGAAAAGATTTGAAGATGAATCTACCGAAACAGCCGTTAATTTCCCAACTTCCATGGAGCGATTTTCTACGGCAATAAACGATGTCATTGAAAAATTGACCTCTGAGCTTAACACAAGATATGAAGGTTTTGTAGAAATTTCAGAGGAGTTGCAAGGGAGTGGAACGAAATTATAAAAAGTGCTTTGGACTTCGCTTTGAAATTTTCATCGCGGATGTCGATGGAGCTGAACTGATTTCAGAGTTGGAAGTATTCAAATCCCAGATTCCACTTCTGTTAGAAAATGTAGAAGAAGCTCCGCCTAGTGATCTGCTTTCGTGCATTCAACAGTACTCTCTATGTGATTTGTATCCGAATATAATGACAAGTCTACGAGTATTTCTAACATTACCAGTTACCGTCGCATCTTGCGAACGAAGCTTCAGCAAACTGAAAATAATCAAAAACTATACGGAGAAAAATATGTGGTAGAATCAACCTGATTCTGCTTCAAATCAACAATATTTTTGCATTGATTTATGAATAACAATATTTTTGGTTGATACAACCACAAATAGGGTTGAATCAACCATTCGCGATAGTTGATTCAACTATCGGATATATTTGTTTCAACCATGCTTTTCAGCTGTCACTGTCAAATGTTACATCAGAAAACAACTATTTTTATGGTTGTTTTCACTTTCGAAAATGCTACGAAACTACTTTATCGACTCTACGATGACATCAACAAAATAGGAAAATGTGACAGAAGCAGAATAGAACTAGTTACAAGGGGAGTAAGAGTCATCTACCTTACCTCTGCTCTATACTTACTTCTTGTAGACAGAATGATTTATGTTGATCAGTTTCTACAGGTTTTTCATATTACGAAATAGTTGCCAGAACAACGATATTATTATTGTTTCAATTATGCGATGCTGGACTGAAACAACAATAATGTTCAATTGAAAGAAGCAATTAATCATCGTTGAAACAACAATATGCACGTAGTTTGGTGCAACAATCGAAATAGTTGTTTCAATCTTGCAAGATTCTTCTGCGTGTATTTACGTTCAGTAATGGGACAGGAGTGACTCACAAATCTTGCGTTGATCTCGATTGAAAGCAAAGTTCTATCTAGTGTTGATTTGGATGAGATTGCAACAGAGTTTGCAAAAGTAGAAGCGCGTAGAGTTAAATTTTAATTTTGACAAATAAAAACATTAGAGAAGAATAACAGTATAACATTATTTTAGTTCTATCTGAATTTGACAAGAAACCAGTATGTAAAAGGCCAAGTTCTAGTTGGAATGTAGAGCCATAGAAGAAGGAGAAGAAGAAGAAGAAGAAGATGAAGAAGAAGGAGAAGAAGAAGAAGAAGAAGAAGAAGAAGAAGGTGAAAAAGAGGGGAGCCACATGAAGTCTTCGCCAAGGGCGCCAAACTATCACGCTACGGCTCTGCCAGAAAATCTTCCAGACATTTTTTCGTAAAAAATAACCCCAGGAATTAATGTGGTTGGTCATCCTGAAATTTTATCAGTCATACCTGGAGGATTTTCATCACTTATTTCCGAAGTAATTTTCAAAAAAATTTCAAAGGAATTTCAAAAAGAATTTCTGAAGAAATTTCTGAAAGAATTCGTTAAATAATTTCTGAAAAAACATTTCTTAGCATTCCTCTTTGAATTTTTAATGATCTTGAGGAGTTTCCAAAATCTGGATTTGTCCCTGAACTAATTTCCGGAGGATTTTCTGGAGAAATCCCTAGAAGAAATTCCGAAAAAAATCTTGAAGAATGTCTAAAAAACCTTCAAGAAATTTAGAAATGTCGGAAATTCCTCCAGGGGTTCCTTTAAAAATTCCGTTAAAAAGTTTGGAAATCCCTAAGAAAATCTGAAATTTTGTCCTTTTTTGTGGAAGAGTTCTTGGAGGTAATTCCGGAGGAACTACTGAAGAAATCTCCGGTGGTATCCAAAGGAATTCTTGATATTATTCTTCAAATTTTCCGAAGAAAATCTTTGAATTATTTCCTAAGGATTGTTTTAAGATGTTTACGAAAGGTGTAAGAAGACAATTCCCAATGAATTCTGAACAGTAGTAAAATCCGGTTTTGACCGTGAAATTGCTTGTTAGAGACCCCCCTCCCCTAAATGTCACGATTACAGTCTATCCATTGTCATTCTTCTTCGGGTATTCTCAGGAATTCAAGGACTTTGAAGCTTTTGTTAAAATATTCCAAGAACTTCCTGGAGACTTTTTAAATAAATTACTACAAAATTTATAGACGATAAAATGCAATTAAAATTTCGTAATATTTCAAACTGCTTGGCTTTCATCGAATTATAGTTCTGGTGCCCCAGCATTTCCAGAACTCTGGTGCGCCAGTGCAGTGGTGTCTACCTCTACCAAGAGGCTACAATGTGAAAACATATCAAAACATTGCAATATTTTCATAAAAATTGACAACACCTGTGCCAATGCCGCGCAAGTGATCACTCGATATCGATAATTATTCCTAAACCTTTGCCAGCTCGCAACTGCGTTGATGAACCACCGCACATTCTCCTCGGTCGGGTGAGTGGAATCTCGCTCGATCCTCCACCAGAAGAACAACGGGGATGATTGTGCGTTGTTTTGCGGTGATTCGGCGGACACGGGCAGAACAAAACCGCCAATTGAATGCGCTTAATTGGTTGTACACTCACTTGTCTTGTTGACACTGCTTGATGGCTGAGCTGAGCTGAACCGAACCTCTCCACTGCTGTTTATGTGCGAATGCGCGTGTAGTCTGACGAGGATCAATCGAGTGCGGGGTCGGGTGGGAGGACGCCCATCCTCGCAATAATGTAGGCAATGTTATGTGGTCGATGACATGGGCTTAAGCAGGGGACCGGAGCCGCCAGCTGGGTATGTTTGACTGTTCGGACGAATTCGTTACCGAATTTTATAACCGTCGCGAATCCGGAGGTAATCCTTGGCAGCATTTTGGAGGATTTAATCGCTATTGGAGGTGAAATGATTTTGAGGGTTAAATGTGGAGTTTTTTTTACGGTTTTCAGGTGTTTTGAAATGTTTGCACTATGTACCGAATGGCTATAAATTAAGGGAATATTACATCAAGTCTAATTGAACTTATTTTTTTTTTCAAAAGGGCAACTCTATGTGAAATATTTACGAAATATTCTAGATTGATCGCATTAAGCTACAATTATATGTAGTTGACACATTTCAAAAACTTAACGTTTTCCAAGATTCTAAATCCAAAATATCACAGTCCTAGATCCAATTTTGCATTATAATCTGTTTGGAAACGTGAATAATACAAAATTATTGTTTTACCTCATTTGGGATAAATGTTACATATAAGAATATATCATATTAAGAATAGCAAAAAATCCATTGGTTGCGACTTGTGATCCGGGTGGGCAAAAGATACCAAAGACGACATAAATCGAATTGATCTCTTGCGACAGTAGGTATATCTAGCACGGCAATGAACTTTGACTAAAATGGTCGAATTCAAGGCACTCAAAGTCATGTCTGAACTGCTTTGCTGGGAATTCGTATCCAGCTACGCAGGATCGTAAAATTTCTTCTCCCAATAATGCGGATTTGGAGAAGCCCATTCCACCACAGCGGGAAAATTAAGTGCGCCCATTCCAGAACAAAGGCTAACACCCGTGTTGCAATCAGAGCACAGAATGGAACCGATCGTCGCAGCGCTCTTTCTGTAACACCTATAAAAACTGTTTCATATTCAAATTCAAATCGAGCGATCGTAAAATAAAGGCAATCGTCGACAAACCTGCTGTGGACGAAAACTAACCGACCGACCAGTCTTTTATACAACAAAGATGACGCATATGACAAGAAGGGAAACGAGTTCAATATCAATTAGCAGATTGGGTGCGACCACGAGGAGGACGACTATTGGGGAAAGAAACATTCGGAGCGGTCATCAAAGTTCAGGGTCGATCAGAGTTTACTCTTCTGTCGGGTAGGAACGTCAAATAGTCACTGAAAAGTTCTTGGATCTTGCTCTAGAGTCCGAATGATCGAGCAATTGGTGCCAATGTGGTACAATATAGTGACACCAAACTGGTAGCTCCCCTCGATTAACTCTCAAAAGTACCCCTACCTGCGAACGATAAAACATTCTGATCGAAACTCAAATCAGTGTTCAATCGATTCCAATTTTGGTGCGTCCACCCAATTGGTCTTGATCTTGAAAGGTTGGCGGCGATGATGACCGAACGAACCAATTCCAACCAAGTGACCGAACGCGAGAGCAAAACGCTGCAGCGCTGAACTTTAAAGAAAAAGACACTCACTCCGGGTCATAAATGCCTCGGGGACGACAAAATGAAAACATAAAAAGGCTGAAAATCTCAATTCGAAATTCTTAACGCTATCGTGTCGTCGAGATTGTTCGCGTTTTATTGACACACTACCGGCGACGACGATGCTCACGGCGGCGCGGCGCAGGTCGCTTGATCGTGGATTTGTCTTGTTTCCTCGCGATGTACAGCGGACGGTCGGGAAATAAAAGTTCAGTAAAAGTTGCTGGATATTTTTTGGGATTGAAATTATTTGTAGGTAGGACACGTCAATAAGGTTGAGTTAAGATTGGATGCTGGATTTTTTTTCATTTCTGTATAAGATCTTGGCATATTCAAATATAATACAATTAATGTATAAAAAACCCCACAGTTCTGTATTAAATTTATATACATTATTAGTACGAGAAGCAAACATTTAAAGTCTAAACGGCCACTGTGCGCCATCGGTGCTCGATCGTCATGATCTGCTGATAGTCCGGTCAAGTAGTGGTCCACGCAGTTCATTTCAATTTTCTTGTAGTTTATTCTGCTCGCGTCGTCCACTCGCAGCGATGTTCTCACAGCACCGCGCGCGTACCACGCTTTTGACGACGACGACTGATTGAGATAAAACTGAATTTTACGATATCTCTTATTATTTCTGATGACGGTTTGATCTCGTTTTTAAATTTTTACAGTTGTTCACATTTGATTATACCGAATTTAATGTGTGGCTTGCTGGGACGGGCCCAGGCTTCGGGGGGAAAACGGGTCCAGGCCAGTTCAGGTGATGGCAAAGTTGCGGATTGCACTACTGATTACAAGGTGCTTTGTTTCCGAGGGTATCCGTACGCATACGATGCATGCGATGGTGTGAATACCCTTTCACTCCTGCGTGCTGACAGCGCGAAGTGAGAAACCCGGGCTATTTACGATCGAACGGGATTAAATACGAGTGGGGTCTTTTAGAGCTGTGCGGCAAGCTGCGTTCGGTAATTAAGGCTGCATTTGTTCTAAGGGGTTTCCTTGCTACGCGAGGCTATGCAGGGACCCTTGGAAGCGAGCGTTCATAAATTGAGAAATTATAATTTTATGACTGAATTCGGATTTTTGAATATCTGGAATGTGGTCCAATTGGCTGCGGCTATCAGGAGAAATGTGGGAAATTGTTGGAAGCCAATTAAGACGGTCTCTGAGGTCGCCTCGTTTTACAGCTGTTACAATGGGAACTGCAGCTGGAAAGCTCTTACTGTTTTTATTGCATACGCAATTCAACTATGTATTGGAGTTACAAAAACAAAGTGTGGGATCATATTTTTTGATAAGATTTTATTACAGTAAAAATGACATGAAGGGGATTTGAATGGTAATACAAAGGATATGAAGATTTCTGTTACTCTCCAAATAAATTTGTTGGTACTAACATAATATGAGTTATTTTTTTTGCGAAATACTTTATTTGATTTCGATTATTTACAACTCTTCTAAATTTATAGATTTCTCTGATTGCACTCACCAATAGTGACGAATATTTTTTTATTTGTCAGATATACTGGCAGGTGCCAACAAATGTGCAAACACGATCCACAAAAAGTGAAGAACGATCCGTAAATCATACCAGTTTGTTCCATCAAACTCTGCCACATAAATCCATAAAATAGTTCAGGAGCACTCATAAAGAAGTATCTTGAAATCCATTCGCAGCAAAATTCATCACACAACCAATATTTTGTGAAAAGTTTTGTTATTGTTTATTGCTAATATTAATTTATTTATGGAAATTTTGTATTTTTTCCGTGGAACGTTTTGATTTCTTTATGGAGAATTCTTCTTTTATAATTTTAATTTTTGCTTTTAAAAGTGATAATTTATTTTTGTTTTTTGGAAAGTCCTTAATTGTTTATTATCTGCATTATGTAATTTTCATTATGTATGAAAATTTTATATTTATTTATTGCTCATACTCTGATTTCTTTATTGGGAATTTCCTATTTTTTATGGAAAATTTCTTATTCTTCATGGAATTTTATTTTGATGCCATCTTTTAAGTATCAAGATATGCTATGGATAAGAACAAGTCAATAGCACATGATATTTATTACTTCTTACAAACAGTATAACTTAATCTCTTCGTGATATTTTAGTGCAAAACATTGATATTTTTGTCTGATCTTTTATCTCGTATATCAAGTATGTCCATATCTCGTATTGCTATATAATCAAGATTTGATATTATTGGGCTATATTCGTCTGCTCGGGATGTGATAAATTTATTCTAATATAAAAAACCACAATATATCGTCCAATTTCCACCAAGCTTGGAACACATATTCTCTGTTCTAAGGTGATGATCATAGTGGAAAATTGGAAAACGGGGAGGGGTATTATTTAAATATAAATTAACGCAGTGCATAAATTTCCACCAAATTCGAAACACATATTATTAGAGAGACTAATGGTGGGAAGATTATAGTAGGGACACGGCAGGTATTTTCGTCTGTTCGTCATAGTCTCGAAAACCAATAAAAAAGACGCTTTTTTGTAAAACTCATACATACCAAATCGTAAGCTTAGGAGAAACGTTCTGCTATAGTGGAGTTCTAGCAAATGTACGTTGCTTTCGTTGGTTTTAGCCCCTACGACGAAGGACGGAAATACCTGCCGTGTCCCTAATGGTGGGAAAGTCATCGCAACAGGAGTAGGGGTAGAGGAGACTGGGGGACTTAGGGGAACTGGGGGTAGGACGCCCACGTTAAGGAAAATGCCATTTTTATCAATGAAAACCACCATTTCAGCCAGTTTTCATCAGCGCATACTGAAGAACAGCATATCTGCGACTGACTACCGATAACAGATATCTAATTGTCCATTTTATTGCACAGAAATTTGATTTTTAAAAGCACCCGAAAAAATGATTTTGAAACCATGCGGGGTGAGATGCGCCAGTGGATGGGTTAAAACGCGCATGTGCTTATCGTACTGATTTTCATTTTATTTGCCTACATTAAGGCAATTAACCGAATGTTTCAGCTGTTTCGGTCATACGAAATAAGCATGGGCGTAATGCCCCACACCTACCTCAGAAGTTTGAAGGCCCATAAAATCGTTTTAAAACCATTTTTGACGACGATTTCGTGTGGAACATAAAGAACACGAGTAAGCAGCATGGCTCATGGCTCAATTTTCAATTTACCAATGAATAACAGCGATAGAAAGACTAAATTTCACCGAGCTAGAATTGCATCAAAACACGCAAAAATCATTTTTTCGAGTTTTTCATGTGTAACTAGAGAAAAATCATGAAATATATGTATCCAATGGCAATATTTTTCATTGATTCATCGTATAGACTATTTAAAATAATCACAATGGGGATATTTAACCTTATTCAGGGGTGGCGCGTTTTAACCCCTATGGGCGTGTTACCCCCACTTCCCCTATGCCGAAAATAATGATCCCATTCATCCTTTGCATCGGGGCTCAACGCAAGAAAGATTGCATCTGCACTAGGTGGAACAACCTGGTTTTTGGCTAAAAAATTTCTTCATGCTACTTGGAGTTGTGGTTAGCTAACAATCCAACGATTTTGATTTATAGGCCTTAGGGAACTCCACAAATTACGTAACGCTTAGAGGGGGGAGGGGGATCCAGTGAAGTGTGACAACTGATACAAAAAGTTCAGACGCTTCATACAAAACGTGTGACATAGGGGGGAGGGGGGGTTGAAAATTCCCAATTTTTGCGTTACGTAATTAATGGATCTTCCCTTATTGTAAATAAGAATAAATGCTGCGTAATTGTCATATGAGCTTAGCATAAAATATGTATGTCCAAAAAGGAATCATGTTTCAAATAATAACTAGCAGTTTACAATATGGTAAAACTGATCTCAACAGAATCATGTATTTTTTAAATGTGCGAAACAGATTCATTGTTTTATTCAGATTGAAAAGCAGATCAAGTTCCAGTTTGAATGTAGACAGCCATTGGAATAGAAGAAGGAGAAGTTTGTTTGATAGAGGAGCTAAACTCAGGTTGATTTTACTAGTTGTGATGCAGCCTTTCTTGTAATTAGACAAGACACAATTATTTGAGGAAAGATTCTTTGTCTTCATCCTAACTTTTGAATTCAGTATTCAATCGTAATAATAAATATCGTTAGTGGAATTTGATGCATTCGATTGGTTGAGTTAAACCAAGTTAAAAAAAATTGTGAATGTTATTTTTCAAAACAAACATAATGAGAACCTTAACAAATGGTCTATCTTCGGGAATCAATCAAATCAATCCCAAATCCACTTCCATTTTGCCAAGCGCCAGATGCCAGCAGAGCCATCTCCGCCAAACGATATGATCGCCTCTTCCGTTGATCGGCGTTCTCTCCTGGGCCACTACTCAACACAATCGACCGTACGGTCCAGCGCCAGATGATCGGTATCAATAACCCAACAAGAACTCCTGCATCGCAATCATCTCGATTGGGACTTGAGTCTGCTACTTATGTATTAGGTGCTGTTTCATCGCAGCGCAGCGCCATACGTCAGCCGTTTCAATTTCCAACAGGTGCCCAGTACCTACCTCGCTGATGATGGGACGTAAGTGAGTGCCCATCGCCTATTGGGGAGCAATTGGAAAATAGCTGCACTGGTTCGCGTTCGAGAGGAAATTAATATAAAGGAAATCATCAATAGGGGTACCATCCATCCATCCATCCACGCTTACTGGCAGAAGACCGGTAAGAAGCAATTCAAAAACGTCCCAAGTACCGACACCTGCGAGTGGAGTTAACTTCGGAAGGGTGTCAGTGCGGGTAAAAATTACACTTGTTTCGCCACGGGAAATCACACCGTGCAAAATTGATAGGACCATAGAAGTGTAGATGTTTTCCAAAAAATAAGCGAAATTGCAAAAAAAAAATGTATATCAATTTTTAAATGATGGATGTTATTGAAACACCCTCTGATCGCGAAAATAATTGAAACTTATGTTCTAGCATGTTTAACCACGATAAAATGTTTCCAAAAAGCTAAAAACCAAGTAAAGGAATTTTTCTTGCCATTCACGACCTCAATTCTGTAACAGTTTGGCTTCGACTCTCAAGAAGGAATACTTATAAAGAAAAGTAATCTACGGCCTTATTTCTGGAGTCCTACTATCTGAAACACCACTGTTAATAATATTTTCAATTTTTATTGAATCAAAATACGATTTAAACCTTTGCAAAATTATAGGAGAGTTTTTTTTATTAAGAATTATTTTAAAAAAAATTAGTGTTGAGTTATAACTGTCAGTGTATGTTTAATTTTTTTCAGTTTATTTTGTTTCATTTTTTTTTCATTTTCCACTCCATCCACCAATCGAAGAGCATAAGAACATAATTTTTATACCGGAGTTTTAGTTGTATACTCTTTTGCCATTAGAGGTGTTTGTGGTGATTTTAATTTTATTAACTACATGTTTCATGGTGCTAAGAAAACTATTTGAGGAAATATTTTGGTTGGAGATAGCAATCTTGAAATTAATGAATGATTAATTCCTACTTTATTTCCGAACGATCACTTTGCTACCAAATCGCACCTCAATGACCTACCCAAACACTGACTGGACGGTGGCCAAGGGTAGCGACGGGCGAAAATCGAAAAACAAACTTACCGGGTAGAGCAAATTGAATAAATCGAAGAAATTGAGCGCGCAATTCAGAAATCGAGAGGGCTTATCTTGTTGGGGTTTGTTGTTTGGTTCGGTGGTGGTGCTAGAAGCAGAAGAGGCGAGAGTTTTCGCTGCGTTTCCCTGGCCTTTTGCTGGGCGAACGTTTTTCGATCGAACGATCATCGATGATGGCGCGAGTACCTACCGACCGGCACCATTGAGTGAAATGTAAAATTCATTTTATAATTAAATTGTTCAGCTTTCGCATTAGGGTATTAGGTATTCCGATGCGGTTCGGCGTATAACTGTATGCAATGCGGTGCCCGTGCGCCGTTTCCCTTTGCCGGGAGGCCGGCGGCGGTGGTTATGAATTTATGCCGTTGTTGTTAGCTTCAGCGAGGTCCAATGGTGTCCCAACAAGACTGGGAAGGAAAGCGAAAAAGTGGGCTTTTGACCGGTTGTGATTCCTCCGAACTTTTGTTTAGATGCCACGGGACAGTTTGAGAATTCGCAAACGGTTGTTTTGCAATTTTGTAAGATTAGTAATAAGGCCGATATTTTGAAGAGTGCCCGCAAATATGGAGGATAACTTCATGCCGAAATTTAAGGGAATGTCATGTGATACAAACATATAATTTCTCGTGAATGTTTAAGAGAATTTACTTGTTGAGAATATTAAAAATTAAATTGAAAATGAAAATTTGAAAAAAATAAAAATGAATTAAATCAAATAAACTTTTGTGGAAATTCTGAAGAGAGAATTTTCTGTTGTTAAGAATCAGAATAACCCGAGGAGAAATTTAGAAAATGGTCAGTAGAATTTCAGCAAATTTCTCGAATCTGCAGTTGACATCAATCAACTGACCCTGCATGAGCATGAGCATTATGACCGTACAATTCGTAGTTGCTACTCCGTGATTGACCAGAACTTGCGAAATTGCACAGAGAATCAAATGAATGGAGCCTGGGGTTAGCTATCCATTCTTAATGTACGCGTTCCGAAAGCTCACATATTTTTAGTCAATAATGGCATCAGCCACGTCCTTACGGTAATATAGGAAGGGAATGATTGTTAGTCCGACTCTCGTTGCTACTGGATACCGAGTATACCTTTGATCTCCATAATCGTCTTGGGATAGGATACTATAGATACTATATACTACTATATTCGCGTTTCTACCGGCGTGTAACCTGAAGTACGACCATACGAGCGCTAGTTAATTAATTTCACGGCCGCATTAACAAATCATAAATCAATTCTCACTCTGAACTACACGCTGAAATGTCTTGCTTTCGCCGTTTATCAGTTCCCATTTATTTTTATTTTATTCGTTATATTTATGTAACGTAAGATTGACAATCTTTTTTAATGTTACAATGTGAATGTATACAGAAGGATGAGTAAATTTCTCGCGCAGAATCAATCCATACAGCGCATTTTTTAGGGTCTAGGTCATTTGGCATAACGCCTTTTGGCGGGAAAGGGTCGTTTGGCCAAAACCCACTCGGCTGAAAGCCATTTGGTCGAATGCCACTAGGCCGAAAGTTGTTTGGCCGAATATACCATTTGGCCGAACAGACCATTAGGCCGAAAGGGTTGTTTGGCAGAAATGGTCGTTTGGCCGAGAGGGCCATTTGCCCGAAAGGGTCATTTGGCCGAAAGGGTCGTTTGACCGGCCAAATGAGTCACGCGGGGTGAGTAGTGAGGCGTCTCACTACTCACTTCGCGCTTCGCACTTTTTACAGCGAGAGTTGGTAAATGAGTAATGAGAAGTGAGGCGTCTCACTTTTCACTCCTCATCACTCACTTCTTACTGTAAAAAAGGAGGAGCGGGAAGTGAGTAGTGAGACGCCTCACTACTCACTTCGCGCTACTCATTTTTTATAGTGAGACATGATTAATGAGAATTAGGAAATCTCTCTTCTTACTCGTAATTTCTCACTTCGCACTGTGAAAAGTGAGTAGTGCTCCTCCTTTTTCACAGTAAGACGTCTTACTACTTATTCCGCGCTTCTCACTTTTTATAGCGATAAGAGAAACACTAAGAGTGAGAAGTGAGACGTCTCTCTTCTCATTCATAATTTCTTACTTTTCAAATGACCCTTTCGGCCTAATGACCCTTTCGGCATAATGACCCTTTCGGCCAAATGACCCTTTGGGCCAAACGACCCTTTCGGCCAAGCGACCCTTTCGGCCAAATGACCCTTTCGGCCAAACGACCCGGCTACGTGCCCGGCCCACCGCAGTCTTTCGATCGGAGCGTCTTACAGAGTCCAAAGTACGTACGATTTCCAGCCACTATGCGCCTCCAAATTTCTCTGCTGGTATCGTCTACGGATAAGGATAATCTACGATGTACAAACAGATATTTAATCCTTTTCTACAACAGATGTTAGACAGACACAATAGGCACTAAATTCTGACCAGGATACAAAAAAAAAATCATTTAAAAAATTGAATTGAGGATTGAGGAAAAATTTAGGTTGAGTGATGAATTTCACGGTTTGGTGGTCTCCAAGGAACAGAAGAAGTGTGCCTAAATTCACGGCATCGTACCCCAGGAGGCCAATTCATTTTCACCAATGCAGTATCTCGAAACTGACTGTCGACAATAATTTTGAATGAAAGATAATCCATAGTTGAAGTATCCCTCCATGTAGGCACCAAGCATTTGACAAACCGAACACAGTTGGCTCCTATAGAATCCATCACCATTTGCTTCACCTCCTTCTCCGTTAGGGGTCGTACACTTATTACGTAAGCAATTTTTCTATGTTTTTCGACCCCCCCTCCCCCCATGTAATATTTTTCCCATACAAATGATTTTTTATTTATTTGGCGCGTAAGAAAACAACAGACTCCCCCTCCCCCCAAAAGTGCTTAATATGTGTACAGTAATATGTGTACAGCCCCTTACATCTATCGCAATGTTTGTTACAAATAGGTGCACATTTTCGTCATTAGCAATAACAGCGACTTGATCGACAGCATTCACTTTTGTAGAAGTCAAGGGTGTAGAGTGTACATTCGCAAAACATGGAGCTTCGTGAGATTCTTGACTATGAATAGTTGAAGGAATTGACATTGCAGAGCAATCAGCTGCCATTTCAGTAACTATTTTACTAATCCGTTTTATATCATTATCTAGGCGTTCAACTTGTTTTTGAGTTGCATAGGGTGTATTGTCCGTCTCCTTCGCATTATTGAATAAGCGACCTTTTTTCAATAAGGTCTCTGCAGTTGTCACACATCCAGAAAATGTTTCGGTGGAAGCATGCACATCCTTCACCGTAGGACAGACCAACACATGAAAATAACACATGAAAATAACGACGATTTTGGCACAGTCCTTTGCAAGCAACAACTATGTCCTCAGCACAAATCTCAACATTGCAGGCGTTGCAGTGGGTGAGCATTCCGGTTGTGTAAACCCTAACACTATATCACTACTACGAATCAGTTGCCTATTGCTGTTAATCACTAAACCGTCTTGATATACACATAATATCTAAATTAAATTTATTATAGTATTCCAAGATATGGCTGGCAAAAGTTGAAGCTCCACGAAATTAAATTAATTAGAACGATAATTTAAATATCAATAAGGCTTACCAGGTCCCAGTACATCAATCCTGCATCAAAATCAGAAAAAAATATCGAAAATCTTCTCCACATCTCATAGTCTATATGTTCTAACTCTGTACGCATATCACTCACTGATCTTGGTCATGCAATCATGGATAGAGCTTTCCGGATAAAAAATACAATAGAGTTGCAACAAAATATCATAAAAATACAATACATTTTATTAATGAGCATTAAATTCTATTGTTTTAATATCATACCAATTAAAGTGTCATATTGTTGTTGTTGTTGCCAGTGAAATATTGGAAATAGAATTGCAATAAATTAGATGGCAAAAATTTGTTCGAGAAAAAAATCTATTTTTTTATTGTAAAGATACATAACAACTAGAAATACTAGAATAATAGATCGGCAAAGACGCTTAATGATAATAAAGATTTTTTTCTGATATTATGCTTGTATCAACGGTTGCCAGAAAAAAAATTTCAACTGTCGGAAGTAATAAGTGTTGCTAGTTTTACAGCGCTGGTTTTTCGGATTGTGCTGAATGCATAATAAATTTATTTAAGGTACAAGAAAAATAATTATTGGGCAAAGGAAAGAGGTTATAACTGCAACACCGAGCGGCAGCACAAACACCCATTTGAAACACGTGTTTGTTGGTTTCCAATTTTATTTCCTCCCTAACTCTAACGAGTTTGAGGAATTTTGACAAGCCTGCGCTTAAGCAATATGATTTCTAGTGTTCCTAGGCAAGTCCTAACGGACACGAGAACGAGGAAAAATGTTTAATTGGATACCTACAAAAAGAGCTATAATAAGTGAAATGGAATGTTTAAACGTTCTATTGAGAAATATTCCACTACAATCGTATCCTCTCAATCAGCAACAATACAAGTGCTTTCAAAGTGAAGAACTGAAATAATCTCAAAATTAATTGAAATAAAGAAAATAAAATAACAATGCTCATTTGGCTCAGATTTTGACAGTTTTCAATGCTCGATTGGATCAAGATCTCTGAATGTAGGATCCCTATTTCAACCATTTTGACTTACATCGTGTTCTTATATCGTTATTATTTCGGTAAAAACTTCACTTGATATCTAAGAAAGTTCTATGAGTTTTAAGTAGCTCGGATTTGTTTGCTTCAAGCTCATAGAAAAATTATAATAAACCGTCTGTCAGCGTCCGTCTGTAAGCTCAGCGTAGAGGATTTTTGTAAAATAAAACCCAAGTAAGATAATGAAATTTTAAGTCATTTTGATTTTCCTGCCTAATTGCATAAAACGGAAAATACTATCATTTTGAAAGTAAGCAAAATGAATCATGTAACCAATACAAATAAGTTTAATCTTCAATAAGTCGAACTTTTGCAAACAATTTTAAGAACACCTCGCTCTTTATTCACACGGGATTACGGGCGGGATTACGTGATTGATCCAAGACCAAGCGAGTCTTAGAGCACGGTGTATATGTCCGGTGTATATGTCGGATTAATCCTTGCTCCACTCAGGCATCGTGAGATATCGTAGATCGTCCTAATTTATTTTTATTTTTTTTTTTTGACTAACTCTTCTGTGCCGCGTTACTTGTCTATATGAAAATCTTCTTCCGAAAAATCATCCTATCTAGTAAATGTCATTTGACCAATAAGCATAGGTTCGTAAAACAAAAAAAAACGACAATTACCAACGTATTATTGTATCAGTCGCAGACAGTATCGCGTTGAGCGATCAAATATTCGTCCATTACAACCCTTCTGACCAAGTAATCGGAACAACAAATACACAAAATTACCCATCATGACATTTGTTTTGATTGCCTATTCATCAGTTTATCTGCATACCATCATCCTGCACCATTGTTTTGCTCGCTAATTCAAGCTCATCTCGTATTAGCTCCCTCGCATGAGTAACTTTTGGCACCTCCCATGCCGAAGCATTCATCAACGTGCCTAAAAAATTATACACCACTCACCAACCGTAGCTCAAAGCAAAGCTCGTAGCTCCTCAATATGCGCGAACCCAGCATTGGTGCATGAAAACACAACGACGAAACACGGAGGTAGCAGACTTGAATGATTTGATTTCATAAATACGGCTATGATTTTGCATTTTAGGTAATTTATTCAAACGCTTGTGAGGGGATGGTTCAAAAAGGTTCGATTGTGGCCTATTATAGATTTTTTTTATAGAGAAAGACAAATAACACATTTGAAAGAAAAAAAATAGATCAAGGTTGTTTAGAATATTTTTGTCATTGTTGTTAAACTAATTTTAATAAGCCAGGCCACTTACGATTTTTATAGGTTTCCCACAATACGACAAACATTTTTATAAAATGTGTATTCACGTTCTACGTTTAAGTTTGGTTTGGTGATCAACCCTTTTCACCACATTTTCAACTCATAGTGAAACTAAAGATAGCAACGTATATGTAGTTAGTCGTTAGCATATCCATTCCTTATTTCATTATCTCACACATGAATTAATAAACGGGGTAAAATAGAATGAAAATCAAGTTTTAGTGATTCTTCAAAAGTGTCAATAATGGAACTGGCCACGTCCTTACAACAGGAAGCAATTCAAATAAATATCAGTAAGTGATACTTAATGTATGAGGATTACATCTGCATCTCATCAAAAAGACTAGGAAGCTTTGTTAAAAGTTAGGCATCGTTTTATGTTATATTATATTTATTTGCGTAGAAAAGAAAAATGACCAAATTTGTTTTTGAATAAATGTCTGATTAAATCTTTATGTTCAGGCATATTGAATAGAATTTCTATTTGATAACATTTTTCTCATTATTCCAACAATGCTTAAAATGTTTTGATGTTACGAATGAATCGTAAGGGAAGCATTTTACACCATCTCCCTCTACATGGTCTAGCAACCGAACACCTTCATCGATCATCACCGTAGAGAGCCTTATGCTGCAGGCAATGAACCGGTCGGTGCCTGGTGGCGCTTGCCCGAAGAAGATGCGGCTGCCCTGTTTATAGTGCAGCAATTACCAACTTCGCTCCGTCGTCGAGTGCGTTGCGCGCGCAAAGTCCACCCAGAAATGCAAATGTGTTGGAAAACAATTAGCCCAATCAAAAGTGTACGTACCGGTGCATTCCGACATCCACCCATCCGCGGAACTGGACCGTTCGATGCAGGCATGCAATAAATGAATGGTGGTGGCGTTTGATTTGCATTGCGGATCGATGATACGGGCCGATCGATTGGTGGGGTCCGATAAGCCCGCGCATCACCCGAAAACTGCAATCAAAAAAACGGATGCTCTTGAAATGACGCACTCAATTTGTGATCATTATGTGGCGCATCATGTTCGAACGAGACGACGACGACGAAAACGAAGATAACGAGGGGTTATTAGGAGCATTCCGCGTTACGAACGCTGGGTGGCAAATGGATTTTCCGGACATATGAATAAGGTACGTGGCTTTCAGTGAAAATCGAGCTTGAAATGAAGTTCTGACGTCAAACAAGACACGGCTGTTTGCTCGGGAAGGTAAATAGAGAATCAACCGGGGAGGTATCATGTAAGTATATTGGACATTATGAAACCATTTTGAAAATATTTCTAATTAGGGATTGAATTCAAATATTACTTTGCATTTTAGCCTTTGATGTCGTGAATGTTGCGAACATAAAAAATCCGTTTCAATGTGTTTACTAATCGGAATTTTAAGGCATAATGTGGCTGAAGAATATCTTCCAGTTTAGTATATTTGATCTTTTATAAAACCGCGGGCAGTTGAGCTTCACTTGAAAATTGAGGATGCAGCAAGGTCCAATTGAAATTTATAGTTCAATTGCTGTTCCAAGTAGGACGCAAAAGTCTTATGTCGAAGTATTCCTATTTTTCCACGAGGAAAATCATAAAAAGACCGTTTCAGTTTTTGTTGGTAAATTTTGGTTGGGTCAAACCATAGCATACAATTTAATACTACTATGAGTGATTGAGTTTTTGTGGAATTGTGGGTAGGTCCGTGAAGCTCGCACTTGATTATTTCTAACTGATGCTATCAACAATCACTCCAATCAAAAATGTATAATCCACAGTCCATTGATTCCATCCCAAACCACAAACGGCGACACTGCGGACCTTTACCATTTATCGACGCGCACCATAGGCAGCTTCCCGATGTTATTATCTATCAGTTGTGTGATTTCGATCCGATGAGCTTGACTTTAAGTTCTAAATCCGAAGGAATTTCTATCTGGCAACAGCGCGCGATCCCTATACCGGACCGCACCGAAGACCATTCACAATCGAAACGATTGACTCTGTTGGCTGGCTTGCTTGGCGCGTAGCAAGTCAATTTATTCTTCTCGGCGCGGAACGGACGCCAACATTCAGGGGTGGGTAGTTGAGGAAGTCTAATTTATAATCATAATAATAACAATAACGTTATCGTTATGGTTGGTATTTTGCGCTTTGATTGAATGGCGGCGATCGGTAGTCATCGATTGGTGTAGGTGGCGGCGTTTGGTCAACAGCCGATCAGCTTTAGCACTATGGTGGTGATGGAATGATAATGGGACAGCGCTTAGCGGTCTTCCGACGTAAATGGAATTGAGGTAGTTTGTGCCGTTGATGATGAACTTTCAGTACAAAATGGCTATGGTCATCAGAGGTATTAAGGCTGTTATGTCCATTTGAATGTGTAACAGCGAGGACCTATTCATGAAGAACATCCATCGAATGACGAATGTTCTTTAAATTTATTGATTTGTACAGTTCTTATAAAGAATTTGTAGAAAATGTGGCATCCGCTAATTGGGAAGCAAAAAGTTATTCATCTACGTGGTTACAGCTCGCATATTTTGATTATTGTTAGAGTTTGGTGTTGCCGGACGGTGAGAGGTTGCTGATTTCAAGTTGATGAACCCTTTATGGGTGTTACTCAGGAGGAAGAAAGACCGAGCTCTGTTTCCCTAGAAATATTTGCATGAAATCGTATGGATAGGTCGGTCAGGCGTGGAAAGCCGCTTGTCTGAACCTGTGCAGGTACCACCCAAAGTATCCGTGCCCTGTTAAAAAAACTGAGCCAAGCCTATGTTTAGCTCTCAATTGATAATTTGGATAAGTGATCGCTTGAGGGTGTTGTTCATCTCATCCACGATTATTTGATAATTTTATTTTCATCATACTTTCAAATGTTGGTCTAAAAATAATATAGTACATCACCAGGGCTCGTAGTACTCACTCAATCTCAGGAGTACAGGATAAACAACTAAAACAGATTCACCCTGGGCTTGAAAAACGCTTGCTTTGGTCTCATCGAACAGAAGAGTCGAAAACATGTACAATACATACAGCTACGTAGTTCAACGTCACCTTTGCTCGCAACCCGATTGGGCTGCACTTTTGAGTTTCCCTTCTTAGCTTTCCTGGCCATTTATCTGAGACCTTTGGGTTGATCTCACGCCAAGCTTGTTTTCCCCTTGCACTCCACTTACGTCTTTCGCCCTTGTTTTGAGGCCTTCGTAGGCTTGATTTCCTGATCTCGGAGCTCCCGATGTTCTGTTGCCAAGGGAATCCCTGGCGCGCTTGTCTGTCATCCGCTTTGCCGCTGAATTGCTGAGTGAGTGCCTTCTGCACACACGCTTAAAATCAATAACACAGAGATATGTTTGCTTCACACAAAACGGACCTAATGCAGAACATCCCCTAGATGAGCGACAGTTACACAGCCACAAAAATAGCTCGTGTGGTTTTATTGAAGCTTGGATTTCAATATTTTCAACAGTATTTGGTTCCTCATGAAACAAGGAATCTGTACAAACGTTTACATGTTGAAAAGGACCGTTATCACGACCGTACGAGGCATTTTTGTGCCTGTGTAACTGTCGCTCATCTAGGGGATGTTCTGCATTAGGTCCGTTTTGTGTGAAGCAAACACATCTCTGTGTTATTGATTTTAAGCGTGCAATGTTCGTGGAGAAGTACAGGGAGCAGTCTGTGTTCTCCGCCTCGCCACATTCTTCCAGCATAGCCGCTAAAATTGTCTGTTTCTGCTTTGCAGCAAGAACCGACTTTCGAAGCTGCAGAATTATATTTATACTTATTTTGATTTATATTTATTTTGATTTAAATTGTTGAAATATAAATTTAATTGTTTAAATTTAAATTATCATCCAACAAAACCTCAACTAACGTCATCTGTCATAAGACAAGTTTGTACTATTTTTTATACTATGTACTATTTGATTTAATTCAAATGGAATAGTACTAAACTCATTTTATGACAGGTGAAGACATTCCACTAAAAGAGCCTTGTAATGTTCTTCTCAACTAACATATTTTTCTTCTTTTTGCAGGTAATAGCTAAGTGGACTGATTATAACTATTTTATTTTGTAAGTATTAACATATATCACATAAATATATACGCTCATGAAGTTACGGTACCCATTGCCAGTGGTGACAATGGGCATAATTTAATGTGGATGAGAATTGGTTATTCACTTGTCATAAGACGAGTTTGTACAATCCCCTTGAATTCCACCACTTAATTGTATCTTGACAGATACGTCTTCAGTCGAGAGTCGAAAAAGTCGAGTCAAGTACGAGACACAGAAGACGGCCTTACTGTTGAGGTCGAAATATGTATCTGTCAAGATACAATTAAGTGGTGGAATTCAAGGGGATTGTACAAACTCGTCTTATGACAAGTGAAGACATTCCACTAAAAAGCTCAAAATAATTTTCTCAACAAAATTGGTTATTGTTTTAACCACTTAGAATGTTCGTATAATGAAATTTTGGTATCAAAGATCAAGAGAACTTAAATATAACAGACCTTTTAACGATTTAGTTATCCCACTTACAGAATGTTCATGAGAACGACGGATTATGATGTTCCCCGGTGATAGCATTTACCTAGATTTTGGAAACTTTGTTTCAACACATTTGTGAAATAAATAACCCCCCGTACTGCCAAAATTTGGCCTTAGTGACGTATAGGGGAACTCTTCCCATATATATATATCTCATCGCAAAAGGAAGAAATGCAGCACAATCATGCATGCCCATTGCTGCTCATTGCATAGAAGCTATGAGATGGAGTCGAGGAGCAGTAACTCATCGTAATATTGCTGATATTAGTGTGGACGTGTTGTAGGTTTTACCAATTTTTAAACTTTTCAACCAAACAAAAATACGAAAAAGTATATTTCATTATAGCGCACACATTATCATCTTCTTTCATTGTATTAGTATGTATCTTATGTGGCAAGTACAATGGATACAATGGATGGAGAATGCTTCTTTTTCGCCATCTCCGGATCGGCAATCTTGTTAGGAAAAAATAGAAAATTAAGTAATTAATTCCTTTGGACATTCTCTTTGGAATATCCTACGGAAACTCCATTGGATTTTAGTAAAACCATACAAAATTCCTGCCGGAAAAAAATCCGAAAATTTTGTTTAAAGATTTTCTGTGGAAATTTATTAAACGATTTTGTAGATGAAATTTTCGAAAGAATTCTTGAAGTAATTTCCGAATTATTTTTAAAAGTATTTTTAAATGAATTTCCAAATTAATTTTTGAATAAATTTCCAAGAATTACTTCCCAGAGTTATGAAAGGGATTTGGATGGAATGGAATTACTGAACGTATATGTTTGAGAAAATCCTGAAATAATTTCTGAAGCAATTTCTTAACAAATGAAGGAGTTCTTAATGCAGTTTACACATGATTTTTTTAAGCAGTTTTCGAAGGAATTCGTAAAAGGAATTCTCTTTAAAGAATTTTGGAAGGCTTTTCTGAAACAATTTTCTTAAAGAAAGATAGGCTTTTTCAAAGGATTTTCTGAAGACTTTGTGTAGGAATTCAAAAAAAATCTAAAATAATTTCCTACGAAATTCCCAAAAGAATGTGTAAAGGAATTCTCGACGAAATCTCTGAAGAAATTTTCACGGAAATTCCAATAGGTATTTTTGATAATAATTTGAAATTCCAAAAATAAATTGGAGGATTCCTTTGGAAATTCTTCATACTATTGCTTCACAAATTCAGAATTAAAAGAAAATTTTGAAAATTCATTCGGAAATCCCTTTATGGATTCTTTTAGAAATTTTCTAATGAATTCTTTAGAAAATCCTTCGGAAGTTCTTTCAGAAATGCAAACGGAAATTGTTTCAGGAATACCGTCGGAAATTCCTTTAGGGCAGCGGTTCTCAACCTGGAGTACATGTACCCCTGGGGGTACCTTCGATGGCCCTAGGGGGTAATGGCGAATGCATAATAATTTCAATAAAAACTTTTTGATAAAGTTCTGATAATTTTTGATTCTAAGACTTTGTATTGTAGATAATATGCATGGCGTTCAGTAAATCAATGACTTTTGAACCCTGCTTTTCCCAAGCGGCACAGTGTATAATTAGGTGTGAGACAAAAGATGAAAGACACAAAACGTCGAATAAACAAATTTTAAAAGTCTTCAATGCGATATACCTGATCGAGACAAAATGATGATTAATATGTGAAGAATATATTTCTGAACTAAAATCAAGAATCTAAAGACGAAAGCCTCAATTTGAGAGACATGAAGGCTTATTTCTGAAAAGCTCAGTAACTTCATTGCAAAAAGTTTGGAAGACTTCTTTTAAGAGACTTGGAAGTCTTTTTTCAAGAAGCTTGGGAGCCTCCTTTCAGAAGACTTGGGAGCCTCCTTTCAGAAGACTTGGAAGCCTCTTTTCACGAGGCTTAGGAGCCTCCTTTCAAAAGGCTTGGAAGCCTGCCTCTCTTCAAGGAGCTCGGAAGCCTCCTTGCTAGAGGCTCGGTACCCACTTTTCAAGAGGCTCGGTAGCCTCTTTTCAAGCTCAGAATTCTTCTTTCAAAAGGCTTGGAGGTCTCCTTTCAAGCGGCTCGGAAGCATCCTCTTAAAAGGCTCGTAAACCTAGGAGGCCTACTTTCAAGAGGCTGTAAAACTTGGACTTTGGTGCCTCTGTTACGGTTTATTTTATCTTACCTGTAAATGACAAATGTTTGAGTGGATTTGTGTATGTTCCATTCATGAATGTTCTGTGTTTGGGCCTGAAGATAGGTTAATGCTATAGGCAAAAAATGCTCAGAAACCTCCTTTCAAGAGGCTTGGAAACCGCCTTTCAAGAGGTTCCAAGAGGTGAGCTCGTAAGCTCAGTTTCAAAAGGCTCGCAAGTCTACTTTCAAGAGGCTCGGAAGTCTCGCTTCAAGAGGCTTAGAAATCTTCTTTCAAGAGGCTCGCAAGCCTTCTTTCAAAAAGCTCGGAAGCTTTCTTTCAAGAGGCTTGGGAGTGTCCCCTCAAGAGACTTTGAAGCATATTTTAAAGATGCTCAGATACCTCCTTTTAAGAGGTTTGAAAGCTATCTTTTAAGAGGCTCGGAAGTCTCTTTTTAAAAGACTCGGAAGACGGCTTTCAAGGCTCGGACAGCTCATTTCAAAAGGCTCGAAAACCTTCTTTGGAGAGGTTCGGAAGCTTTGTTTCAAGACGCACGGAATGAGGCTCGTCTCCTTCGAAAAGGCTCGGAAGCTTCCTTTCAAGAGGCTATGAATTTTTCTTTCAAGAGGCTTGGAAGTCTCCTTTTAAAAGGCTCGGAAACCTTCTTTCAAAAGGCTCGGAAGCCTACTTTCAAGAGGCTCTCTTTAAGAGGCTTGGGAGTCTCCCTACAAGATGCTTGGAAGCCTTCTTTAAAGATGCTCAGGCGACACCTTTTGAGAGGCTCGAAATTCTTCTTTCAAGAGGCTCGATACTCTGCTTTCAAGCTGCTCGGAAAGTTCTTTTCAAGAGGCTCGGTAACCTTCTTTCAAGAGGCTTAGAATCCTTATTCCAAGAAGCTCGGAAACCTCTTTTTAAGAGGTTCGGAAGTCTCTTTTCAGGAGGCTCGAAAGCCTACTTTCAAAAGGTTCGGAAGTCTTCTTTCAAGAGTTTCGGAATTATTCTTTCGAGTTGCTTGAAAACCTGCTTTCAAGGGTCTGAGAAGCGTCCTTTCAACATGCTCAGAAGCCTTAGAAGCTCGGAAAACTCCAAAAGTCTTCAAAGTATTGTGAGAAGCTTGATGTATGAACGTAATTTGAATTGAAAAGTTTTACGGAATAACGAGTATTTCAGACAACTTTTTGGAGAACCATATATCCCGTTAGTTTTCAGGTCCGTTTTACATATATCTTGAGAGTAACGCTTATTTTTTATTTACGAAAAAACATAGGGGGTACCTCATTGAATGGAAAAGTTCGAAGGGGTACCACTAAGGAAAAAGGTTGAGAACCACTGCTTTAGGGGAAATCCATAATTTGTTTATGATTTCCTTTGGAAATTGTTTTAGGAATTTCTTTGGAAATTGATTAAAGAATTTCTTCGGAATATATTTCAAGGATTTTGCTAGTACTTTCTCAAGAAATGCCTTCGGAAACCCTCGGAAGGTATTTTTGGAGTTCATTTTAAAATTCTTTTTAATCAACTCTTCCAGAAATTCCTTTTAGACCTTCGGAGATTCCTTAAAATTCGCACGGAATTTTCTTAGAGCATTCTTTCGGGAATGTGTTCAGAAAGTCCTGTAGGAATTCTTTCAGAAATCCTTCGTACATTTCATTATCAAATTCTGAATTTTTTTAGATATTCTTTTCAATTTCCGTCAGAAATTTCTTCGAATTTTTATTATGAGTTAGAATTTCATTCTTCAATTACTTTCCGGAAGATTTATGGTTTCCTATTTGTTTCTTTAATGAATTTCCGGAAGAATTCTTTCAATAAATTTTCTGAAATAACTCCTGCACGAATTTTCAAAGGAATTTAACATTGTTTAACTAAAGAAATTTACAAAAGCCTTTTCGGGAGGTTTTACGCAAGAATCCCTGGTGGAGTATTCAAATGAACCAACCAACCAACCAATTCAAATGAGGAGTTCCCAAAAGAATTACTGGAGGATTTTCTGAAAGAATTGTTGAAGGAATTATCTAAAGAACTATTAAAGGATTCCACGAAAGAATTTCCAATTGATATTCCAAACAAATACTTTTTGAAATTTGCATATGAATTTTTATACGGGAATTCAGTTAGACATTACTCCAGAAACTTCTGCAAGAATTCAGGGAATTTCTTCGGGAATTTTTCGAAGATCTGGACAGTAGTAAACAATAACTTTGTTTTGTTTCTAGGATTAAGACTTCATGCCAAATATAAAATCCCAAAATATCGGAATTGCAGTCATTCTTCATATTTCTTCAAATATCCACAAGAATTCCTCGAGAATTTACTTCGTCGGAAATTTCTCTAGTATTTATTCAGGTGATATGAATTTATACAAAAATTTCGGAAAATCTTTCAGACATTTTTTCGTAAAAAAAAACTTAAGGAATTCATTCGGCTAGTAACTCAGAAAATCTTTCAGGCATACCTTAAAATATTCCTCCATTGATCCCTTGCTAAATTCCTCAAGTTCTTTTTTCAAGAATACTACGCAAAATAATCTAGTAATACTTTCAGAAATTCCATAAGGAATTCTTTCGACGAAATCTTTTAGAAACTCCTCCAAAATTTCCTTCATGAATTCCTTTAGAAATACTTTCAAAAAATCTTCCTGGTATTCTATTCCCTCGAGTCCCGCAATTCAGCCGGAATTCCCTTTGTGCACGAATTATTGAAGAAATTTCCGAAACTCGTTGTACATTCCTCCAAGAATTCCTTTGAAATTTCCTCCAGGGATTCTTCCGATAAGTTCTCAGGAAATTACTTCGGAGATAGATGCAGATTTTTTTTTGGAAATGCATCAAGATATTCCTTCAAAAACTCCTATAGGAAAACCTTGAGAAAAACTTCTTGAGAATTTCTTCGGAAGTTACTTCCGAGATTTCTTCGGAAATTCCTCTAGAGATTCCTTCAAAATTTCTTCAACAAAATATTTTAAGAATTTTTTTGGCTTTGGTCTTTGATTCTTCGGAAATTGTATCAGGGTAAACCTTCCGAAAGGAGGAGAATTCCTTCGGAAATTTCTTTATGACTTCGTTTGCTTATTGCTTCAGGAAATCCTGCGAATATTGGTTTAGGAATTTCCTCGAACTTTTAAAAGAAATTGCTTCAGCAATTATTTTAAGAATTTATTCAAGAAATTCTTCCAGTAATTTCTGAAAAAATACATTCGGAAACTCTAGGAAGAAGTTCTTCATCCAAGAAGACCTTCGTTTTTTAGGTATTCCTTGAGTCTTTCGAATATTCCTTAAATATTTCTTTCGGGAATCACTTCAGAAACTCATTTAATTTTTTTTCTAGGAATTATTCGAAAGTTTATTGAAGACTTCTTTTGGAAATTTTAACTGAATTGAATTCCTTTGTAAAAAAAACTTTTCCGAAATATCCCATTCATAACAATTTCATTCTTTAACAAATTTTCGGAAAAATTCTTTCAACAATTTTTTTGCAATAGTTCCTGCAGTAATTTCGGAAGAAACTTTGTATGATTTTTCTAAAAAGATTTTCGAAGGAATCGCTGGACGAATTTAAATGTAAACTCATGTTGTAATTTTATAAACTATTTCTTGAGTGGATTCCTGGAAGAGTTCTCAAAAGAATTTCTGAAGAATTTCCTAAAACATATGCCGAAGAAATTCCTGAATCAATTTCCGAACAATTTTCTAAAGGAATTTCCAAAGACGTTCTTAAGGAAATTTTCAAAGGCTTCCTCCTAAAGCAGCGGTTCTCAACCTGGGGTACATGTACCACTGGGGTTACTTTCACTGGCCCCAGGGGGTACTTCGGACAAGAATACGTGATGGCGGATGTATTACAATTTCAATCAAAACTTATGGGTCAAATTTAGATAATTGTGTATTTTTTTTATTTTTAAACTTTGTCTTGTACATAATATGCATGCCGATTAGTAAATCAAAGCCTATCTAAAATTGCCCTACAAACGAATTTTAAAAATATTCAATGCAATCTACCTATTTGAAACAAAATATATGTTAACAAACATGCCTCTGAATTAAAATCTAGAGTTTGAACTCTGAAGGTACGAAAGCCTCCATTTGAGAGGCAAGAAGGTTGTTTTCGTCTCCTTTCTGGAGGTTCGGAGGCCTCCTTCAAGAGATTCGATAGCCTTCTTTCAAATGGCTTGTAAGCTTCTTTTCAATAGGTCTTCGAATCGCTTGGAAGCTTCTTTTCGAGTGGCTCGGAAGCCTCTTCTCAAGATGCGCGGAAGTATTTTTCCAAGAGGCGCGGGAGCCTCCTGTCAAGAGGCTCGAAGGCTTTCCTTCGAGAGGTTTGGAATCATTCCTTCAATAGGCTTAGACACACACTTAGCATACTTTTAAGATACTCAGACGTCTCTTTTTAAGAGGCTCAGACGCCTCCTTTCACGAGGCTCAGATGCCTGTTTTAAAGTGGCTCGAAAGCCTTCTTTTAAGATGCTCGAAAACCGCCTTTCAAGAGGCTATGAAGTCTCCCTTCGAGATGCTTGTAAATCTTCCTTCGAGAGGCTCGGAAGCCTTTCTTAGAGAGGCTTGGAAGAATCCCTCCAAAAGGCTCGGAAGCCTCCTTTCAAGAGGCTCGGAAGCATCCTTTCAAGAGGCACGCTTTGAAGCTTATTTTCAAGATGCTCAGAAGACTCCTTTTAAGTGGCTCAAAAGCCGCTTTCAAGAGGCTCTCAAGCCTCCCATAAATAGGCTCGGAGACCTCCTATCAAGATGCTCTGAAACACTTTCTCATGAAATTAAAAGCCCCTTCAAGAGAACCGGAAGCCTCCTTCAAGAGGCGCTGAAGCTTGCTGTGAAGAGGCTCGTAAGCCTTCGTTCAAGAGGATCGGAATCCTCCCTTCAAGAGGCACGAAGCTCTTTTTCTAAGAAGCTTGGAATCGTACTTTCAAGAGGCTCAGAACCCTCCTTTTAAGTTGCTCCAAAGCCTCTTTGAAGAGGCTATGAAACCTCCCTTCAAGCTGCTCGAAAGCCTCCTATCAAATGACTCTGACGCCCCCTTCAAAGGCTCGAAAGCCGCTTTTCAAGAGGAGGCCTGGAAGCCTCCCTTCAAGAGACTCATAAGCCTCCTTTCAAGAGGCTTGGAAGCTTCCCTTGCAGAAGCTCGGAATTCTTCTTTCAATATTCTTGGAAGCATACTTTCATAAAGCTCAGAAGCTTCATTTTAAGTGGCTCAAAAGCCGCCTTTCAAAAGGCTCCGAAGCCTCCCTTTGATAGGCTCGGAAGCTTCCCTTAGAGTGGCTAGGAAGCCTCTTATCAAGAGGCGTGGAAGTATTTTTTCAAGAGGCGCGGAAGCCTTCTGTCAAAAGGCTCAAAGGTCTCCTTTCAAGAGTCCCAGCAGCCACTTTCAAGAGTCCCAGCAGAGTGGCTTGAAAGCCGCCTTTCAATAGGCTCGGAAACCTCCCTTCAAGTGGCTCGGAAACCTATTTTCAAAAGACGCAGTAGCCAACTTACAAGATGCTCGGAAGGCTGCTTTCAGGAAGCTCGGAAGGCTGCTTCAAGCAGCTCGGAAGCGCGGAAGCTTCCTTTCAATAAGCTTGGAATTCGTATTTCAAGAGGCTTGGAAGCGAACTTTAAGATGCTCAAGAGCCTCCTGTTAAGTAGCTTGAAAGTTGCCTTTCAAAAGACTCTGAGGTGTCTCTTCGAGGAACGGAAGCCTCCCTTCAAGAGGCACGAAGCTCTTTTTCTAAGAAGCTTGGAATTGTACTTTCAAGAGGCTCAGAACCCTCCTTTTATCTTGCTCCAAAGCCTCTTTGAAGAGGCTATGAAGCCTCCCTTCAAGCTACTCGAAAGCCTCCTATCAAATGACTCTGACGCCCCCTTCAAGGGCTCGAAAGCCGCTTTTCAAGAGACCTGGAAGCCTCCTTTCAAGAGACTCATAAGCCTCCTTTAAAGAGGCTCGGAAGCTTCCCTTGCAGAAGCTCGGAATTCTTCTTTCAATATTCTTGAAAGCATACTTTAAAAAAGCTCAGAAGCCTCATTTAAAGTGACTCAAAAGCCGCCTTTCAAAAGGCTCCGAAGCCTCCCTTTGATAAGCTCGGAAGCTTCCTTTAGAGTGGCTCGGAAGCCTCTTTTCAAGAGGCACGGAAGTATTTTTCCAAGAGGCGCGGAAGCCTTCTGTCAAGAGGCTCAAAGGCCTCCTTTCAAGAGTCCCAGCAGCCACTTTCAAGGGTCCCAGCAGAGTGGCTCGAAAGCCGCCTTTCAATAGGCTCGGAAACCTCCCTTCAAGTGGCTCGGAAACCAATTTTCAAAAGACGCAGTAGCCAACTTACAAGATGCTCGGAAGGCTGCTTTCAGGAAGCTCGGAAGGCTGCTTCAAGCAGCTCGGAAGCGCGGAAGCTTCCTTTCAATAAGCTTGGAATTCGTATTTCAAGAGGTTTGGAAGCGAACTTTCAAGATGCTTAAGAGCCTCCTGTTAAGTAGCTTGAAAGCTGCCTTTCAAGAGGCTCTGAGGCGTCCCTTCGAGATGCTCGAAAGCCTCGCTTCGAGAGGCTCGAAAGCCTCCCTTCAAGATTCTCGGAAGCCTCCTTTTAAGAGGCTTGGAAGCCTCTTTTTAAAACGCGAGTATGTCTACTTTCAAAAGGCTTAGAAAGGTCAGCTCAAGAGGCTCGTAAATCTCTATTCAAGACGCTCGGAAGCATACTTTTAAGAGACTCAGACGTCTCTTTTTATGAGGCTCAGACGCCTCCTTTCAAGAGGCTCAGAAGCCTGTTTTAACCCTCTCTTTCACACGCCTTTTTTCAAAGATTTCAATAGGAAGGAATCATACTTGATTGTTTTCAATAGTTTCACTATTTTTACTTGTCTAATGAACCATAAAGTTGTGCCAAATGCTGCTTTTCATTGATGAAATAAATCGACGAATGTTGGAAGGTGCAAAATTTGATGGAGCTCTACAGCTACCATGGGAAGAAAGGGTGAAAGTGGTTCGAAAACCTTCTTTTAAGAAGCTCGAAAGCCGCCTTTCAAGAGGCTTTGAAGCCTCCCTTCGAGGTGCTTGTAAATCTATCTTCGAGAGGCTCGGAAGCCTTCCTTAGAGAAGCTCGAAAAAATCCCTCCAAGAGGCCCGGAAGCCGCATATCAAGAGGCCCGGAAGCTTCCTTTCAAGAGGCACGAAATTCTTCTTTTAAGAAGCTTTGAAGAGTACTTTCAAAATGCTCAGAAGACTCATTTTAAGTTGCTCGAAAGCCGCTTTCAAGAAGCTCTCGAGCCTCCCATAAAAAGGCTCGGTGGCCTCCTATCAAGATGCTCTGAAACACTTTTTCAAGGGCTTGAAAGCCCCTTCAAGAAACCCGGAAGTCTCCTTCAAAAGGCATGGAAGCCTCCTTTGTAGAGGCTCGTAAGCCTTCTTTCAAGAAGGTCATAAACCACCTTTCAGGAGGAACTAAGTTCTTTTTCTAGGAGGCTTCGACTCGTACTTTAAAACGGCTCAGAACCCTCCTTTTAAGTTGCTCCAAAGCCTCTTTGATGAGGCTGTGAAGCCTCCCTTAAAGATGCTCGAAAGCCTCCTATCAAATGGCTCTGAAGTTCCCTTTCAAGGGCTCGAAAGCAGCTTTCCAAGAGGCCTGGAAGCCTCCCTTCACGAGATTCATAAACCTCGTTTCAAGAGGCTCGGAAGCATCCTTTGCAGAAGCTCGGCATTCTTCTTTTAAGAGGCTTGGAAGCATACTTTCAAAAAGCACAGAGGAGCCTAATTTTAAGTGACTCAAAAGCCGCCTTTCAAAAGACTCCAAAGCCTCCCTTTAATAGGCTTGGTAGCCTCCCTTTAATGCGCTTGGTAGCCTCTTGAAGGCTCGGAAGCCTCCATAAGTCAAACAGTCCTGTAGGAAGCTAGATATATATTTTTTCACAGAACGATGATAATTTTATCCAACTTCATGGAGAGCCACATATTCCGTTAGTTTTCAGGTCTGTTTTTGATATTTCTTATCTTCGCTTATTTCCATTCACAGCAAAAAAATGGGGAGGCAAAAGTTCGAAGGGGTACCTCTCAGGAAAAAGGTATTCCCAATACAATTTATGGGAGTAGTCCTGAAGAAAGTTCCGAAGGATTTCCCGGAGGATTTTCCGAAGGATTTTCCAAATGAATTCAAAAGGAGTTCCTGAAAGAATTTCCAAAGGAATATCTAAAAGAATCGCTGAATATTTTTCTAAAAGAATTCATCGAGGAATGTCCGAAGATATGTTCGAATTCCACTTCAAATTTTGAAAGAAATCTTTAGAGATATATCCAAAGGAATTTTAGGATTTATCTCCGAAGTAATTTTCGGAGGATTATCTGGATAAATCCCTAGAAGAAATTTCGAAAGGATTCTTGGAGTAGCTTAAGAATGCAGGAAATGCTTCCAGGAATTCCTTTGAAAATTCTATTAAGAAATTGTTTGGAAACTTTTAAGAAAATTCTTGAAATTTTGTCCTACAATTGTGGAAAGAATTATTGCTGGAAATTCCGGAGGAATTTCCGATGGTATTCGGAGGAATACCTGAAATAGTTTTTGCAAGAGTTCCTATAGATTTTTTTATAGTATTCTTGGAAAAAATCTGGAGGTATTCCTGAAAAATTCTTAAAGATATTTACGAAAAAATATTACCAAGAAAAATCCAGTGGCCTCTCAATTATGGACGATAAAACGCAAAAAAAAAAATCCGTAATATTTCAAACCGCCTGATTTTTTTTAGAAAATTTGATTTATGCTTGACTGATTAATAACGGCTCCAATTATACTACTGACGCCAAGTTATAAATGAACCAATTACGCCAAAACCCTGGCGCCGCCAGTGATGCAAACACTACTGTCAAGCAACGGAAAATATCAATGCTACTCCACACAAATTATCCCTTTTTCACGAAAAATATTTTAAAATAATTCAAAATTTCATTAAGCTAATCCGCCCAATGTGTTGTTGTTGTTGTTATTGTTCTAACCACTTATCTTGTAGCACGCTACAGTCTGATGAGCAACACCGACCTTGAGGTCCGAGACATAATACCCAAACAGTGCCAGTGCATCAATAGTGCAGAGCTGGTTAATGGCATGGTGCAATGTTGTGCATCCGTCCGTAGTGGAAGTACAGTGGAAGCGAGTATGCACCGCACAAACATTGCATTGCACTGCACCAATCGGTATTCGGTAGTCGGCGCGGTATGCCACGCCAGTTGATCCTTTGATCGCGTTGCACCTTTAGCCTCACCTTTCTTGCATTTCAAACGAGCGTATGTCCGCCGGGGGAGCACTCTACCGTTGCTGAGCATTTGCTGATCTGTTGCTGCTGCTGCGACTGGGGTGGTGTGTGGTTGGTGCAGAGACGTTCTCGCAGGAACGTGCACTATGAGGCTTGGCGGTGGGGGGAAGCGATGTGTAGGCTTCTGCATCTTAACTGCACTCTCGGAAAGGTGTTCAATGTGCGCCTTGCGCGAGTTCTCCATACCCTCGAGCCAGACAGCTAGCCAGCTGGTCAGCAGTATGGTGCATAGATGTGGCGAAGATCCAGTGGCGGTCGGTGGTGGATTGAATTGAAATAATTTTGATTAATTGCTGATTCAGCGAAATGCAATTAACGATAAATACGGTAGGGAAAGGTGGAATTATTGACCTTTCGAGGCTTGTTATCATTCCGCGTGATTCTCTTGAAATGGGAGGCGGGAGACACTATTGGCGATGTTATGTATGAGGGGAAAGGTGTTTGAGTGGATGTTGCATAGGTGCACTGACAATGTATTCCGCGGAATGGGCGGCTTTTGAGCGAATAATTGTTCGAGTAAGTCATCAATGTTTGAACGATACGGAAAATATGAAACATTTAGAAACTCGAATTTTATTTGGAATGGCAAAAATAAATTTTGCTAAATAAAATAGGACATATCGAAATTTAGAGAAATGTGGGTTTGATGTCACTTAAGAGAAAAGTGCAGTAAACGTTCCTCGTCATAAAAATTACGACGCTTCATTTCGTCACGAAAATTTGGAGCATTGCTAGCAATAGCAACCACTGCGACACTAAGCAGGTAAAACTCAATTGAGCATATTAAATAAATTTGAAAAATTTCGCATGGAGTCGCCTCGGAATGCTTCAAAACAGCCGCTGCACGCTTTTTCCGAGTGCCTAAATTCGAATTAAAGGTTAATCAGCTAGGAAAATCGGATATATTTCAGTTCCCTCCTAATAAGCCACCTTATTTCCGCGGTTGAACTTTCTGAAAATTATACCCAACAAATAACAGTTAATTCGATTTCCCTTCTGGCGCGGCACAAAAAGAACCGTACCGAATCATTTCCTCTTCGGTTCGGCAGCAGCAACCAGCAGCCAGCCAGCATCAGTAGCCGGTCAGTCAGCAACGGTGCGGTCGGCGATCAAATTCAGCTCACTGTTTTTCCCATAGCGCACACAACAGCGACCGCGCTCGCGATCGCCGATAGATCACCCAGTGCCAAGCGCCAACTGGCTGACCGGATCACGCAGCGGTACGTAACCGAAACAACCTCACGCGTATAGAGATGACGGATAATATTTTAATCAATTTTTCAATTAATTTTGCCCCATCCAAACGATCGATCGATGGGCTCAGCGCCCCTTCTACCGGATGGCAAACAAAACCGAAACCCACTAACAACAACAACGGCACGCTGCTGCTGGCTGGCTGGATCGGGTCGGGCCGTAAGATCAGTGCCACGGCGAGCTTGGGAAAAGCCAATCGAACTTTCACAGTACGTGGCCGGTTAAGTGGAAGCCGAACCGCGCGATTGGTAATTGTGCGAACAATATGGAATTCCGCCCGATCGGTGGTCGTCGGACCCAGAGAGGGAAGAGTGCTACCACACTGCAAAAGAGGGAAACAACCGTTTTGTTGGTACGAGATGGGCCATAGCTTAGCTGCGGTACACGCTTCACTGATGAGGCTCTAAATGTCGTTTTGAACTTCGAACATCACGTGGTTCCCACCGCGGCGTTTCATCCATAATATTGGCTCCATTGAACTCAAATGGAAATAAGCATTTATGTTTTCAAATGACGTTTGAATTCTTAATGAACGATAACATTCTGTTAACCAACTCAGAAAATGTGTGTTCTTGATAAGGTACTTTTAAGGTGATTATACAACTAATCCTGTGGTGGATTTCAAATTCACCACATGCTTTTCTACTCACACTTCCAAACTCCCAAATCTGACGAAATAATGTTTGTAGAGTGCTGAAATTTAAGTCAATTGCTAAGCACAAGTATACGAATGAGTTATGGTTCTCTTAGCTCGTGCTCTTGAAGAAAAGCAAAGCATTTTGAAGAGTTTCTGATGGAACTTATTGCTGAATCTCTTCAAAACTTCTAAATTATGATAAATAATTTCAGGTGAATTTTTCATGAAAACCGATTAATTGAAGAGGAATTAGAAGGATTCATGAGAAGACTGTGGGTAAACTTGAACAGCTTGCGAACTATTTTCTGTTAATTGAGATTTCATTCAAATTAATTGGAAATTTTTGTTTAATCCAAAGTGTTTCTCTATTTTTTTACATAGAAAATAAAAAATAAGTTCCATAACTCTGGAAATTCTAATGAAAATTGGATGAAAATTATCAAACTTTGAATGATGTGGAAAATCGGCATGAATAAATAATCTTGAAATCAAAATTCTACTACAGGCCGGACTCGATTATCCGGAGGCTCGATTAACCGGAGACTCGATTATCCGGAGTAATATTTTTACCCATCTTACAAAAAATGAAATATGTATTATCAGTGTGTATCCGTAACGTAACGTAATCCAAGGCAAAAAAAGAGACAAAAAAAATTAAACCTTCCATAAAAAAGGGTTACGAAAGGGAGAGTGGGGTATGAAAATTATCAAATTCAGCGTTACGAATTTTGTGGAAGAACCCTAAGGGAACGGAAATCAAGAACATTTATAAAAATGGCCAATTTATGGATTTTAATTCAAAGCACCGATATTTTTTTAAGCATTTGTATGTACACATTCTGAGTACAGCATTGACATTGTGACTTATGCTACCAAATGGTCCTCCGGAATATCCGGAATGGGTTCGTTCACAAATTACGTAACGCTAAATTTAACGATTTTGAGCCTCCTCGTAACGCTTTTTGTATGGAAGGTTTAATTGGTTTGTATGAATCGTAACGCACGGTCTGACCGGCTGCCTCTCCTTCCAGCGTTTCGTAATTTGTGAACAGCCTCAATATTTATATGAAAAAATGGTTATTTCGCCAACGGTGGTCCATGTATAGATTCAAACACTGGAACTGGTGTACGCATAGTAACAACAAAAAATCCTTGTGTTTAGCAAACATCCATTAATTACGTAATGCTTAGAGGGGGAGGAGAATCACTCGGTGGCCAAGGTGATCCATACACAATGTCATGCTCAGAATGTCGAAGAATAACCCGGTGGAAATGGTTCCTGGTAGGGATCCGCAGGGGACAAGTAGGCGAGGTGCGCAAGGTAGTTCGATTTGAGGTCTCTCCGTGGACTACAAAGTTGGCGACCGAGCTGAATGTGAACGAATTTTTTGTACTGCAGAGGCCTTAGTTTGAATAAATCAAATGAAATAAATTCCGTTGCTAAAATGTCAAATGGTGCTATGCATTGAAATTCATTATTTTTTGTTTTATTTCACGGATGTTCCAGAATTTTCGGAAGGCCATAGCATGTATAAAGCCACAACATTAAGTGCATACTCATAATACAAACACAAATGCATCAGAAAAATCTTGGTGCTTAACGATAATTTTTTTGGGATCCTCCAGATTCCCCGGAGGACCACACGGTGGTTAGAGGTGTGCACCGTCGCCGCCGACAGTTTATGGGAATCCCGTTGAAACTCCAGAGGGTTTATCGTGAAAAGGATATTTTTCTTGAAAATTCCTTACATTTTTTCGTTTAAAAATCGAACAAGCTTTTCGTAAAAACTTTTAAGAACTTTTATTGAAAATTCTGAAGAATATCCTTCGAAATCTCGAAAACACTACCGTAGAAATTCTGAGTAAATTTCCTTAAAAATTAGTAAGAATTAAAAGAAAGTAAAACAGGATCACCATCTTTGACCAGAACTCGTACAGACTAAATACTCAACACTTAGCATTAGACAACGAACAGGACATTAACACAGCACCTAGTGAACAAGTGCAGCGTGTGCCGCTTCACGAAATGTTTTCTCCTTACTAGGGCGGGAATCAAACTTACACTCCATGGCTTGCAAATACGCTTATACGACTGACGCCACTAACATTGCAAATTCCAGAAATTTCCCGGAGAATTTTCTTTGGGAATCTTTAATAATTACCTGCGTAAATTTCCAAGGATTTTCTGTTGAAAACCGAATTTCACGTTGAAATCAACTGTTTTGATGGGGAAGGGCCGTTTGTTGTTTAGCCGAATATGTCATTAATTCGAAACTCGACTGGCATAAAATCATTTGGCCGAAATAGACATATGGCCGATAAGGCCGAACAGGTCAATTGACTGAAAAGTCGTCTAATCGAATAAGTTATTAAGCTAAAAAGGTCTAGATGGTCGTTTGATGGAAAAGGGCCATTTGACCGAAATGAACATATGCTGTTGTTTGCCCGAGCTGCCGAAAAAAAATCGTTTGACCGAAAATGCTGCTTGGCCGGACGGTGTGACATAAGGTAGAAAACGGTTTGCGACGTACGGGTGAAGATCATACGGCTGAACTGATAATTTGGCCGAAAAACACGTTTGCTCCAACAGCTCATTTGTTCGAAAATGGCGTTTGGTTGAACGGGTCGACGTTTTTCGCCGTATTTTTCGGCCAAATGACTAGTTTGGTCTTACCGCCAAACCTTTTTCCACATAATAACAGTATCGGACAATTGGAATTCGGCTAGATAGCTTTCGGATTAACGTATTATTCGGCCGATACCACGGTCAAATGACTTTCAACCAAACGACCCTTCGTCTTTGGAAAAAAAATTCGTAGAATTTCCGATGAAGTAGTAATAGGCAACATAAGGAATTTCACGTATAAATCCAAAGAAATTCCGTTAAAAATCCAGTTGAAATTCCGTTAGAAACAGTTTTTGTGAAACTTTAAAAAAATCACGAGTAAATTCTGTTAAATTCGAAGCATGTGGCATAGGCAAACTCCTAAACAATTTCCCGGGAAAAATTCAAAGAAATTTCCGTGAAAACTTTAGAGCAATTCCTGTTGAAAATTCGAAAAACTTGGAAGAATCTCCTGGGACAGCTCATTAGATTTTTCCGGGGAAAATTAAAAGCATTCCCCCGTTAATGTATTAAAATATCCTGAAAAAAAACTTTTCGTTACGAACGTAATAAAAAGAATCGCCAAGCTATCGCCGACCAAAATTATGACAAACGACGATTTTCGGGTCGGCGCTGGCCTCTAACGGTAGTCAGAATCCATGAACGTACCAACGGGATGTTTTATTAGATGTTATATAACTAAAATAAAGATTATTTGAGTAAAAGTTAAATTTTCAGCAACAACAAAAAAATGGCTCGATTATCCGGAGGGTTCGATTATCCGGAGTGAAATTTTTTTCAACACTCCGGATAATCGAGTCCGGCCTGTAATTCAAATTTTAACGCGCTGGTGAGATCAATTTAAGAAAGTGTTTTCGAGCAATTACAAATTTGAGTCTTAGAGAGTTGAAGAACATCATCAAAAAAATTCTGAAGCAACTCCGAGGGATGCTTAGTTATTTTTTGAAGATTATTTGAGATTAATCCTTTCCGGAGACGAGCCAGCCTAGGGCTGAAAGTCTCCTTAATAAAGATACAAAAAAATAGATTAATCCTGTCATAAGGAATTGAGAGGGAAACCTTAGCCTGAATTAGAGAAGAAATTGTGATTCTGCTTCTTCTGTTCTGTCAAGAATTTCTTGAATTAATTGATTGACTTTCTTTCTTAAAGACTTGCAGCCCTAGCTGATCCTTGGAAATTCTCTTTTCTAGAATTAGAATCCACAAGAAATTATTGTGGATTCTTATTCCTTCGATTCCGTATGTATGTGTTAAAATTGGGATTGATGTCAATTAAGATGATGTGTGTATGTGAATAATATTTGAGTATATGTTTTTATAAGTGTTAGTATATGTTGATTATGTTTAAATACTAGTGTTGAGATATTCAACGAGACCAATGTAGGTCAGTTGAGTGTACACAAATACAAATTGACAATACTGAACGGATCTGAGAGCTTTCTAGTTCTTCTGCTATTAAAACAAACATAAAAAATAGCTAATTTCTTGTTTAGATCCGCGAATATGATATTTTAGTATCAGCCTGTGATTTGTATATTTTAAAGTACTATAAAAATAATACAATACATCTTTGATTGCATATTATTCGGCAGCTTGACTGCAAAAATATCATTCATTTGAGTTAAATATCTTGGCTGTGCACATGTTTTCCCTATCTAGTAGAAATTTGAATTGACACAGCTCGCAGAAACTTTTGGAGCACTTGCCTATTTAGGGCCGCTTTTACCCTGGTTGTGTCGAATTATGTTGTCACAACATGGGAGCAAATGAATTGTGGTGACAAATAGGTGCTGGTGCTAATGTTACAACAAAACGGAACATAGTTAACTCCTTGAAAAAGGCACTGCATGTGTCCGAAACGTCGGATGAAAACATAAAACCCCGTTTTTTATTCCAAAAGACCGAAAAAAGTTATATGAAAATTTATCTTATCTATATCTTATATATAAAAATGAAATGGTCTGTGTTCGTATCCGCATAACTCGAAAACGGCTGGATGGATTTTTTTCATTTCTTCAGCAGAAACATTCGTTATCGTTTCCGACGGGTTTATATGATATTTCTTTATGCGAAAATCACGGGTAAGATGGAGTAAATCGTGAAAAACTAAAATAAAGAATCGTATGGAAACTTTGCATGGGCAGTTCACAACGCGTATTTTCGCCTACTATGCAGGACAACGTCTGCCGGGTCGACTAGTATATATATATAAATGAAATGGTCTGTGTTCGTATCCGCATAACTCGAAAACGGCTGGATGGATTTCCTTCCTTTCTTCAGCAGTTATGTTCGTTACCGTTTCCGACGGGTTTATATGATATTTCCTTATGTGAAAAATACGAGTAAGGTTGTGCAAATCGTGATGTACTAAAATTAAGATTCGTATGAAAATTTCACATGGGCTTTTTCGCCTACTATGCAGAACAACGTCTGCCGGGTCGACTAGTTTGAAATATATTCGTAGTGACGTAAATTAACGCTGCTTTCATTATGTGATTTAAAGACCCGGGGATGGATCGACACCAATAAGACAAATAAGACAAATAAGACAAATAAGACAAATAAGACAAATAAGATAAATAAGACAAATAAGACAAATAAGACAAATAAGACAAATAAGACAAATAAGACAAATAAGACAAATAAGACAAATAAGACAAATAAGACAAATAAGACAAATAAGACAAATAAGACAACCCAGCTGACCAGGCGAATTCAGTGATGAAGTTATACAAATTATAAAAAAATCACGTTAATAAATATTAAAAAAAACCAGGCGAACTTTGTCTCGTCAAAAATTGATCAATATTCTGAGCCAATTTAAACGAAAAGTTTTAGTTTTGATTTTCAATTTTGATTTTCGAAGTGGCTTTCAGGCGTGAATAATAGCGTGGACAATTTTATTTCATCGCCAACGTTTCGATCCGGGGATGGGATCTTCTTCAGGGCTCTATGGCAGTCATTTTTTTTAATTACCGCAATATTCGTACGGAGTTTTGTTACTTGCATGGTAGGAAATGTTTCTGGCCTCATTGGACAAAATATAGTTCACTTCGAACACTTTTCGAGACTAATTTTGTCACACACACTATAGAAAGCGTTTCGCAGTCGGAGGATGGGTGATTACTTTGATTTTTAAAGTACTCCAGTTTCTTCATAATAGAGGAAGAATACGATTATAAATAAGCAAAAAATCACATAAGATAAGAGAAATAAGCCACATAAGAAAAACACGTCAAATATTTGAATTAAAACAAATGTTTTGTCAAGACTTCCTCTGGATATTTCTTCAGGAATTTCCCAGGAATTTTTTTTTCCTGAAATCGTCTCAAGGAAATCCTGCGGATATTACTACAGAAAATCCTCCGGATGTTCCTCCAGGAACTTGTAAAGATATTCCTCCAAGAATTCATTCGGACATTCTTTCAGGAATTGCTCTGCATATCTTATCAGGAATACCTCCGGACAATTCTTCAGCAATTTTCCTGGATATTTCTTCACAAATTCTTCCGGATAGTCCTCCACAAATTGCTTTGGTTATTCCTTCAGGATTCCTGGAGAATATCTAGTGGTATTCCTGGCGAAATATTTGAAGTCATTTCCGAAGGAATAACCAGAAAAAAATTCTGCAGGAATATTATTGAAATACACGGAGGAATTCCTGGAGAAATATCTGAAGAAATTCCTGGAGAAATATTCGGAGGAATTCTTGGCGAAATATCCGAAGGAATTCCAGGACGAATATCTGGAGGAATTGCTGGACGAATTCCTAGACAAAAATCTAGAAGAATTCCACTAGAAATATCTGGATGAATTCCTGGTGGAACATTCGGAAGAATTGCAGGAGGAATACCCGAAGGAATATAAAGACGAAAGTTCGAAGAATTCCTGGGGGAAAATTCGGACGAATTATTGGAGAAATATCTAAAGGAGTATTTGTATGAATTCCTGGAGAAATATCAAAAGGAATTCCTGAAGAAATATCAGGACGAATTGCTTGAGGAATATCTGAAGAAATATCTGGAGGAATATTTGTAGGAATACCTGGAGAATAATCCAAAAGAATTCCTGGAGGAATATTCGGAGCAATTCCTGGAAGAATATCCGAATAAATTCTTGGAGAAATATTCAAAGGAATTCTTGGCGAAATATCCGGAGAATTCCTGATGGAATTTTCAAACAAATTCTTCGGAGATATATCCGGAGAAGTCCAAGATGAATATCCGGGGGAATTCCTGAATAAATATCTGGAGGAATTCCTGGAGGAATATCTGGAGGTAGTCTGGATGCGCGAGCAACACACATGTTGTAAATAATTTTAAAATGCTCATATACGATCATATTTAGTTATTTATGTGTTTCAGCAACCAAATCGGTCTATATTGTGCTGACAGAGTGAATATCCAGTGGAATTCCTGCAGGAATATTCGGAAGAATTCCTAGAAGAATACTAGAAGAAATATCTGGAGGAATATCCGCAGGCACTCCTAGAATTATATCCAGACGAATTCCTGAAGAAATATCGAGTGGAACTCCTGAACTGATATCCAGTGGAATTCCTAGAGGAATATCCGGTCGAATTCCTGGAGTAATAACCGAAGGAATACCAACCTGGATACCTGGTTGGCTACAGTGTCGATACACCTATGCCTGGCGTATTGTCTTCTTCTTCTTCTTCTTCTTCTTCTTCTTATTGGCATTACATCCCCACACTGGGACAGAGCCGCCTCACAGCTTAGTGTTCATTAAGCACTTCCACAGTTATTAACTGCGAGGTTTCTAAGCCAGGTTTACCATTTTTGCATTTGTATATCATGAGGCTAGCACGATGATACCTTTATGCCCAGGGAAGTCGAGACAATTTCCAATCCGAAAATTGCCTAGACCGGCACCGGGAATCGAACCCAGCCACCCTCAGCATGGTCTTGCTTTGTAGCCGCGCGTCTTACCGCACGGCTAAGGAGGGCCCCGTATTGTAGAGCTCCATAATCGTCGGTCTTGGGCGATGTGCCTTCAGTTTCCCCGAACGTTCAGGGTCGCCAGTTCCGATTCCACCGCGTGCGGCTAGCGTGTTCGAGGCCTTCCACGAAGTCTGCCGTATTTTATACGATTCATGTCCATAGAGGGCCACTGGTAGAATCAGAGTTTTGTATATAGCAAATTTCGTTTCTGTCTGCATGTGGCGGGACCTAAGTTGGCTACGTAATCCGTATAAGGCCATATTCGCAGCAGCAATACGTCTTTTCACTTCACGGGAATCGTCTTTGTCACTTGTCATCAAGCACTCAGGACTGTTCAGTTTATTGAGGAGACACTTTCAAATGACGATATAAAAAAGACAGATTGGTCAATTTTGATAGAGTGTGCTTTATCGTATATTATAATACACTGCCAATCAACTGTAATTTTCGAAACGAGATAAAACAGTTTACCCTTCTCAAATTTCGCGTAAAAATAAGTTTTCCAACACATTTTTTTATAAGATAAATTGACAGACGGTTTTAGCTGTTGAAAATCCAATAAATTGAGATTGTTATAAATATCGCAAATTTCTGAGTTAGAATTGTTTCGTTGATAATTGGATTTCATGTCTAGAAGGTCAGATAATATATTCAACGAAACAAAACAGATTTCTAAAAAGATTGATGGATTAAAAAAACATCGACAATACGAAGTGTCCTCTTTATAAACTGAACAGTCCTTACCTCAGCATCAACACCACTAGGTCTTCCTCTAACTCTACCTGCCACCATGTACTTTGTCTTGGTAGAGTTGATGGTTAAGCTTATCATCGCTGTCTCCCTCTTCAGTGGGACGAAAGCCTCCACTACTGCTGTCGATGTCGTCCGCAAAGCCCAGAAGCATATGCGACCGTGTGATGATAGTGCCGTTCCTCTGCACGCGAGATCTCCTAATAGCGCCTTCGAGTACAATGTTGAACAATAAATTCGAAAGTGCATCACCCACACCCTGCTTCAATCCGCCTAAGGTCACAAACGAGGTTGACGCTTCATCTGTTATCGAATGCTTCATTTCGAGCCATCCAGCGTTCGGACATTATCAGCCACAGCTCATTTCTTTTCATTGAATCGTACGCTGCTATGAAATCAATGAACAGGTGGTGTGTCTGCAAGTTGTACTCCCGGAATTTATCACGAATCATCCGCATGCTAAACATCTGGCCCGTCGTTGATCGGCCCTCACGAAAACCTGCCTGATATTCGCAGACGAAGGAATCCTCAAGCGGTCTCCAATGTGGTGTGGTGGATTGATTGATGCAGCTGCTCACTTCCGTGTTTGAGAAGCTCGACCGGGATCTCGTCCTCCCCAGCAGGTTTACTGTTTTTCAGCTCGTTTAGAGCCTTCTTAACCTCGTCCAGCGTTGGTGGTTCCACAGCTTGACCGTCGCCGATAATGTCTATTCTGCTCCTTAACACACCTTCATTTTCACCGTTCAACAAATCTTCGAAGTGCTCCTTCCACCTGGCTGCCACCGAAGAAATATTTGGAGGAATAATCGAAGGAATATTCGGACGGATTCCCGGAGAAATATCCGGAAGAATTCTTGAAGGAATATGTTTGATATGATTTGTATATTTGGAAACTAGTGTCATGCCAGATACAACATTGATCAATCTCGTCGACCCTTTCCTGCCGTGTGCCACGACTAACGAGAAAACATGCTGTTGGCTGGTAATTTTATAAGGACTTTGGGAAACTTGGTTGAAGTAAAAAGATTTTCCTTCAAATTTTTTTGCGATTACATATACTTTTTATTGATTGTAGTTCGAACGACAGACAGCTTTCCCTTTGATAAAGACTCAATAAACGGGCCTGAGCGTCGGGCAATGCAAATGTGAACCCGTATGAACAATTTTCAGACAGAAAAAGCAAGTATACTTTTTATTACATCAAAATAATCGTTGGAAAATTTCAAAACTTTTGCCAGTTGGGTTTTTGCAAAATTCGGTTCTTTTATGCCTCAAATCATTGGAGAGAGGTACTGGAAAGCAAAAAATTCAGATGTACAACAGTTCAGTACTTTGAGCTGAATTCAAATTTGGGATACTATATCCTATATCCTCGAAATTTTCTAGGATCATTCCTTAATAAATTTCAAAGAGATTGTCAGCAGAGATAAGCGAAATTACTTCCCAATTTCGAGTTATAAACATTTTAGTTCCAAAACAGCGCTCTGAGAGAGGGAAGCCCTCTTAAGAGAGCTTTCCTTAGACCTAAAGGACAAGCCTCCCGGAATCCAAAACTAATTTCACTCGCGTTTTCGAGGGCACCCCACTCAACACGGAAACATCGAACACTGTCATATTATTATTTCAGTTTTGCAGCGTCGGAGCATGCGTAATGCGCAAAAAAAAATTAAAAATAATCCAAAACTAGTATAATTTTCTAAGGACGAACTTTTCGGAATCCAATGTGATTCCAGCTCGAGTTTTCAAGGGCACCACTTTCTATAATGAAGCAACTAGACGAATTTCATGTAGAAATTCGGACAATCTTTCCGTGAAAATTAAAACGAATTTCTCGGTGGAAATAATGACGATATTTCCTAAGAAAATTCGAACGAGGTTTCCGTTGAAATTCAATCGAATTTCCCGTGGAAACTTTGACTTTTGACGAATTTTCGTGACAATTAAGATTAATTTCTCGTTTAATCTGAGACGAATTTCCAATGAAAATTCCGTTGAATTTCATGTTAAAGTTTGGTCGAAATTCCTTGGAGAAACTCAAACTCCTGTGAATATTCGAAAGATTTTTCTGTGAAAAGGTAGGAGAGCTTTCTATAGGAAAGTGCATACGAGTAGTATATGCGATGAGCGAGAATAATTTTGATTTTGATACATATTTGTTTAAAATGAAAAATAAATCTAATAAATGGTAGAATTAGTCATATTTTAGCTGCTTCCAGAAATCCAGAGCTGCAGAGAAGATTTAAGAATGCTTCCATATAGTCTAACGTGGCGTTTGCTTTTCCTAGCGATGAGTTATTCATCTTGTCACTGATAATGACGTGATACAGGGCAGGCATTCAAATCAAGCCCTACTATTGCTCATAGGGAAACATCTCTTACGATCCGTAGCACCACACGACCCAAAACTGCCGTAAAAAATGGGAAGCTTATCTCGGATCAAACACGCCTGGTTTTTCCCCCCGTTCATAATTTCCACAGCCAGAGAATCTATCCAATCGGCCTTCTGTAGCGCCAATTGGGTAGGTGGGTAGCACCCTAGAATTCATAATCCGCCCGAACGATGTGTTTGGAGGAACGCGCAAAACCCCCCACGGATTATAACAGCGAACGCGTGCGATGGCGAATGCGGCTCCGATGCTGGTGATGACGGCGACTGTAAACCAATGGAATAGGGAACTATGTGCGCCGTCATGATGCCAGCGATTCGCCGAAAACCAGGGGGTACAACATTTCGGAGGCGTGTTTTATTGGGGCTGCTCTGCTACACACCGTCGGAAAGATTGGGGAACAGTGCAAGCGATGGAAGGCGGTGATTGTGTTCAGTGAAGGGTAGTAACAACGTTAGGACTGCGAAAAGGAGCGAAGCTCTTTCTGGTCGCTTGCTGTTATAGTTGGGATCTCGACGCTTTACGTATGGATTATCCGTTCGATGGAAGCCTGGCTTATCCAATCCGTCGCGGTGATTGCTTGTTGTTCTATAGGGTTTCGCTAATGGCTCCGAAGGTATTGTGGGAAGGGGGCGTTTCAATCGATAGCTGCTGTTCAAATTCGCGCAACGGAGTAGGCTGAGCGAAATAGATGCCAGAGGGGCTAGTAAACAGTGGATTATCGATCTGAATTAGGTGCCCAAAATAGGCGACAATGAATCAATACCAAGTTAGGTTGGAATTAAAGCTCGGTCTATGTTTTTTGGTGGGAATATTTGCCCACAGAATCGAAGACATTCACTGAATATTCAAAAGCAGAACTGTTCAGTGGTAATTTTACAGATTTTCCGAGAAATTTTCCATAGACTATCAGTTGGAATTCACATAAAATATGTGAACTAACTTCTGGTAAAGATTCTGCAAATCACATCAAGCGTTAAATAATTCGAATAAATTCGGATGCGGTTTCGCAGACCCCGAACATTCATCACGCATCTATGTTCTTGGAACATCTGTGCAATTGCATATCAACTTGCGAATAATTTTCAGAAATATTGATCGTACACAAGATTTTCATTCATAGTGTAAAAGTCTCGTAGATTCTGGGTAAGTTGTTTGTTCAAAACTGTCTTAAGCGGTGTGTGGTGGCAGTAGCATTTCGTACCGCGCCTCCCTTCAAAAGGTCATACCGGTAGACAAGTACTTACATTTTGTTGTTGTTGCGAATATTTATTGGATTCATGAAAAAGTCAGCTGTTAACATTATCGTAAACATTAGGAGGTGTATTTTCCCAAATTTATGGCCCCAAAATAAAGCACACTGCAAACCACCAGCCGTATTTTCCCGGAAGCAACAGGTGATGGAGTAATAGTCGAAAGCGCTTGCTCATCTCGGCGGAGAATCTTCGCGTACCGCGCGGCGCGATTATTTTGTTTGTTTTTCATTACATTGTGCGCTACCACTTCTTTGTTCGGTTTTCCATTCCTTCGGTTCGCGTTGCTCTCGAAGTCTTGAGCAGGCGCTATTTATGTCTGCTTATACATTTATTGCTCCTTCCGAAACACGTTAGTCATTTTTTGTGGCCGTTTTCGAGTAGATTCATCATCGGCACCCAACAACCCATACCTCTACGCTGACTGCGGGCTACCACTTGGCTTGGATGTGGACTGTATCAAGATGTTCATCACTTCGCGCGTATGTTTCCCCTTTCGTGGCACGATTCGATGGGTTGGGTGGGCCGGGATAGGCGAATGAATCTGCTGGACAGGGGCGGGCTAGTGGATTGAGTTAGGTTTCCTCAACGTTTTTGATGAGATTATTTTATTACTAGCGTTTAGTTCAGGTTGTAAAGTTTTATGGGCTGCCAGCCAGATGTTACACTCACGGCTTATCAGATGTGTCGGAATTAGAACATGTGTTTTTAGTGACTAGTTTCATAGCTGGTTGACTAAGAACTCTGATTCCTAGAATACAAATTGGATCAATCGTAGCTACGCTCGTGAGTTGGTTAATTTTGGATTTTTAAATTTTTGAATGCCATTAATTTGTTTTTGTAATCTAATTATTGAAGCCTAATTTCGTTGACTGTCCATGACAAAATAATAATAACACGGACAGGAAGCAGTAGATGTTAAACAAATTAACTCAGAACTTTAAACATTCAGTTATCTCGTTCTATTTCAAAGATGCCACCATAACAGTTCTTCCTAATCGTAGCGATAAGATCCGACTATAAAGCAAAACGATGCTGCAGTTGGCGGAGTTCAATTCCCGGCTCGGAAAGGATTGGATTTTTTCTCGTTTTCCCTCTGCATAAAAGTATCACCGTGTTCGCTTCGCTTCAATGCAAAAATGTTAACTCGACTTTTAAACCTTGCTGTTAATAACTGTGAATGTGCGTAAAGGAATTACAATTATTATCAATGAACTGTCAAATTGCAGGTTGTTAGTTGTTGTACGTGAATATATCTAGATCAACATTTGAAAAGGGCGTAACAGCCAAAATTTATTCCTTCAGATTCTTCGTCTACATATATAGCTATATATGTGGACAAAGAATCAGAAGGAATAAATTACTATTTATTTATTACCAGACTAAGGCCGGAGTGGCCTGTGCTGCACATAAAAGTCTTCTCCATTCAGCTCGGTCCATGGCTGCACTTTTGCCAACCACGCAGTCTGCGGAGGGTCTGCAAATCGTCCTCCACCTGATCGATCCACCTAGCCCGCTGTGCACCTCGCCTTTTTGTTCCCGTCGGATCGTTGTCGAGAACCATTTTCACCGGAATACTGTCCGATATTCTGGCTACGTGCCCGGCCCACCGCAGTCTTCCGATTTTCGCGGTGTGAACGGTGTGGTGCTCCCAAAAGCTGATGCAACTCGTGGTTCATTCGCCTCCTTCATGTACCGTCCGCCATTTGCACCCCACCATAGATGGTACGCAACACTTTCCTTTCGAAAACTCCTAGTGCGCGTTGGTCCTACACGAGCACCGTCCAGGTCTCGTCCAATCCGTTTGGCTTCGCTTTTCAGTTTAATGTAGGCTTCCTCCATCCTCTCAAAGTTACGTGCCATGATATCAATGTCGTCGGCGAAACCAAATAACTGGACGGACTTCGTGAAAATCGTACCCCTCGTGTCAATCCCTGCCCTTCGTATTACTAACACTAGTTGCAAAAGAGTTCGTGGGGCAGTACCAGACGGGATTTATGGATGAACGCTCTACCACAGACCAGGTGTTCGCCATACGTCAGGTATTGCAAAAATACCGCGAATACAACGTGCCCACACATCATCTATTTATCGACTTCAAAGCCGCATATTATACAATCGATCGGGACCAGCTATGGCAGCTAATGCACGAAAGGAGTAAATTACGCTCTTTTCAAGTGTTGGTCTAGATTTATTACTCGTTCATTGTTGTTTTTATTATACTGCTTCATTCTTTTTGATTTTAGATTCTGTCAATGATATATGCGTAGGAATATAACAAAAGTTTGACAAAACTGCAGTAGTTCGCAATGTCCATGCCCTTTGGCTGAAGGTCCCTGGAGTTGTTAGGTCAAATTAGTCATTTGGCAAATAAAGCTTTTGGCTGAAATCCATATGGCCCAAAATGTCGGTCATTTGACCGAGAAAGCCGTTTGGCCGAAGTCATTTGTCCAAACATATCGTTTGGCCGAGATGGTTATTTGACGGAAATGGACATTTGGTCGAAACTGTCATTTGGCCGAACGGACGAAATGGTCATACGTTCGTAAATGTCGTTTTGACAAAAAAAACCTTGATTTATCCACCTGGCGGTGTTAATGCTTTTATCGTGCCAAACCTAAAAATATGAGTGAGTGTTTTAAGCGAGTTTTGCTCTTAAGAAATAGTATTTTGGCAATAATTTCTGACCTGCAGGTCGATCCATTACTTTTACCTATTTAACTTTTATTTAGTATTTAGTTTTCATTGTCTTCAAACATTGGTAGATCGTCTTGACTAATTTACAATGGCAGAAAAATAAAATTTCCCTAAATAATGCAAAAGTTCAATACACAATTAAGAATTCTCCACCAAAAGAAATATAAATTAACACTTTTGAAAGCAAGAATTGCAATTATAAACAAAAAATCCATTGCGAGAAATTATATAATTTCCATAATAAAACAAATATTAGCAATAAACAATCAGAGGCTCCTCGGGCACTCCAAGCCGAGTGATAAGTCCTACCACTTTCAACATGTCATCAAATCTAATTCTGCTCCATATGTCAGCCCTGTTCACGGGTCTAGAGACCACCTAGGCTCGACCACTCAAGACACTCCTGTCTACAACAGTACCCTTCCGAATACCTCTGAGGATATCCACTCCGACTCCCAAAGAGCTCTCTTCCCCTCTGATCAGCGCAATACAACTGATACAGCGTCACTATCGCCCCTACCTGCGTCGGGTACGGATCTAGGAATCACTGCTGCCTCTTTTCCGACCACTACGCTTCCATTAGAGGTTAAACTTTGTCTTCAGTGGGATATTAACGGCTTTTGGAACAACCTGTCCACCCTGGAACTGTTGACAAACGACAGTTCGCACTGGATTATAGCCCTCCAGGAGGTCAACCGCATCTCACCAGCTTCCATGGATTGCTCCCTTGGAGGCAAATACAGATGGATTTGCAAGGTAGATACAAATATCTGGCATTCCGTGGCGATAGGGATCTTCTGGAAGATCCCATTTGATGTCCTTCAGTTTCGTGAAGATCTCCCAGTCGTTAGAGTCGTTAGGATTGTGAATGTCTATCTTCCCTGTGGAACGCTTCCCGCTATCAAACAAAATGTGAGTGACATCATCAGTGAGACACCGTCTCCCTTTCTTCTTGTGGGAGTTATGAATGCCCACCACCCGACCTGGGGAGGTACAAGGTCGGACACCCGTGGTGTTGCCCTACTCTTTCGAAGAGGCAGATCTAGTTCCCCTAAACGATGGTTCATCCACTTTTTTTTAATGGCTATTCAGCCACCGCCATCGGCGTGACCACCACCAGCCGACCCCTCCTTTCCATGTTAAATTGGGAGGTTCCTTCCGACCTCTATGGGAGCAACCATTTTCTAATGATGTTATGATGCCGCCGACTGAGAGTCCTTTGATAGCAGCATTCGACACGCGTTGGAGCACACTACCCCGTTTGCGCTTCCCGACTTCTCCAAGGTCGTTCTCGACACACCATGACGCCAAAAAGAAGCAGTGAGAAGAGTTCCTTGACTCCATCAATTCGGCCCAATCCACCGCCGAACTATGGAGTTAAGTTAATGCGCTTAGTGGGAAGCGTAGATCTTCCCTCTTTTACATCGATTCGCAGGACCGTACTATTCTCGATCCGCCGGATGTGGCCAATGCACTCCGGGAGTACTTTGCATCACTCGCATCAGTAAGCGGCTACCCTTTTCGTTCGCCGTTTCCATTTCCCCATATTTGGGTTTGGTACGGAAATGGAAACGTTTCTAGATCATGGCCATGTCTACACACTAGTCACATACCTGCGCAGGTTTTCTTTTTCGTCGACTTGCTAAGTTTCGTCGGCGCGATGGCGACGAACTGGTTCGGAACAGTGGTGTCGAACCTGTTCGGGCGGTGGCGGCGAAGCTGTCCTTGACGATGGCAGCGACAGAAGAATCGCCTAAATGCAGAATGGGACGCAGCTGGTGAGTCCGCCCAATTATGACCGAACTAAAGTTGCGAAGTGGGGCACGGCTGGACGGAAAACCTCCGATTTTCTCGAGAGAACTGCGTCGACGGATATCACGCTTCCCGGGTCGATCTTCCCCTCCGGACAAGGGCCAACATACCTCCGCACGGCTTCGTTTTTTACGGCTATGACCGCCCGTAATGAAATGAGCCCCTGCCTACGGTACCAATCCGGCACTGTGGTACGCAATTGGCGACGTATTCCATGCGCCAAGCTCTCTGAACGGTCCGTAGAGTTTGGAACGTTGTGGACCACCGTCGATTAATTGACGATCGACGGTTTTCTTTTCGCTTCACTATAGTCACGAAACTTTACCACGCTTCGTTTCACTACCCCGAGGAGCGGGCTTCGATGAGCGCACGGACTCCACAAAAACTCCTCCAAACGATCAAACGGCGGAAATGTCGCAAACCCTTTTCGTCGACTCCGAAAATTCCAGCCCGTACCAAAAAAGAGCCACGCGCTAACGCGAAACATTAAATAACATTTAACAGATAACGAATAGTTGGACAAAAAAAAAACCTTTTTTTTTGGTACAATACACTTTTAAAATAGAAATTTGCGAGAGTAGGCTACACCGACAACAGATAAAATCTAAAGAACGAACGAAAAAACTAATTACAATCATTTACATAGAGACATAGAATTCGCGCCCTCAGAGACATCGAGCTAACTTTACTACATGGAACATTACAAAGTTTCGTTACAGTATTGAGCATGGCTGTCGTCATAGTACTAAACCACCCCAACATTTAGCCTCGAAACAAACTATGTCGACGACTTGCTTTCTCGTTGACGCGTACCGAATTTAATTTTGAATTTAAACATGATTTTACTTAAAATGAAAATAAAACCTCAAAAGCTACAAATATTAAATTAAACTAAAACAGACGACACGTAGAAACTATTAGACTCAACAACAATAATATAAATTAATTTCATCCATTTATTGACACTTGATTTTGCTTGAAAAGATATAAACGTCTGAAGCTACGAAAATTTACGTAAATTTAAAACGGTAAAAACGTAAAACGTTACAACATGTCGATCTAGGCTCCCTAGATATTTCGAAGGCATTTAACCGCACTTGGACCCTACCAGTGCTCAAGCAGCTGGTGGACTAGGGTTTCACTGGTAACATCCTAGCTTTTGTGTACAGCTTCCTCACCCGCCGGTCCTTCAGGGTCTTTATCGGCAATTTCGCCTCCAGAACCTTCCCAGAGGAGACTGGGTCCCGCAGGGGTCTGTTCTGGCAGTAACCCTGTTTCTGGTTGCTATGAATGGGGACTTCAATGGCCGCCCCAAGAACATCTACATCTACGGTTGGCTTCATCATGTCAGCCGGAAAAAGCGCCCACGGGCATGTGTGCAATGGACGGCACCGTCTCTCCGGTCCTAGTCTCAAGATTAATGGCCAGCCGATCCTACCGGAAACCGGAAACTCTTTAAGATCTTCGGAGTCTCCATCGACCGAGGGCTGTCCTTCGTCCCTGATTTCCAAGTGGTCAAAGTCGGCTGCAAATAAGGGATCAACCTTGTTAAAACTTGATAAAGACCGCATAGGACGAACAACCGGGCGACTCGGTATCGTATCGGTCAAGCGCTGATTGACAGCAGACTGCTGTACGGACTAGAACTGACTTGTGTAGCACGTTGTGAGCTTGTCAACATACTCTCATTAGTCTTCAACCAATTCCTCCGCATAGCTTCCGGACTTCTTTCTTCCACACCCGCTGAGGCTGCCTGTACCGAAGCAGGTGTCCTCCAATTTCACCACCGTGTGCACATGGATTTTTGCCTAAAATGTTTCACATAGGTTACTGGAACTCAGCTTCTTCTTCTTCTTCGTTGGCATTACATCCCCACACTGGGACAGAGCCGCCTCGCAGCTTAGTGTTCATTAAGCACTTCCACGGTTATTAACTGCGAGGTTTCTAAGCCAAGTTACCATTTCTGCATTCGTATATCATGAGGCTAACACGATGATACTTTTATGCCCAGGGAAGTCGAGACAATTTCCAATCTGAAAATTGCCTAGACCGGCACCCGGAATCGAACCCAGCCACCCTCAGCATGGTCTTGCTTTGTAGCCGCGCATCTTACCGCACGGCTAAGGAGGAACTCATATGTGATCAGATTTAGTCGCAATCAAGTTGCTGCAACTATTTTTGTCTGACTTGTGTTTAAAACAGGGGACAACACGGAAGTTCTTCGAAGATCGGTCGCCGAGTTGCTAAACACTGAGTTTAGGGACCATGAGCATCGATACATTAAAGGTTGACTTTCGAGAGAAGGGGTCGACTTAGGCGTTACCGGGAGCAACCTAACGGTCTCGGACAGCCTTCCTGCACAATGCATTGTCTTTTCGGCGGAAACCGCAGCTCTGCTGATTGCCGCTACCACCCCCTCCGACAAACCAGTCCTAGTTCTGACTGATTCCGCTAGTGCCATCGCTGCGCTACAAAATGACGTCCCGAAACATCCATGGATCCAGACCATCCTCGCTGGTGAACAACTATCGACAACCTTCGCCTGGATTCCCGGGCACTGTGGGGTGCCAGGTAACGTCACTGTGGATATTCTGGCTGGAGCCGTTTACAACATCGAGTTCCTTGGAAAACCAATGGGCTGCTTCCAGAACCACGCAATTGCGGAAGGTCAAGGGATCCATGAAATCCTGGAATGACATTCTCAGTTTCAAAGACCAGCAAGTAATCTCCAGCCACCGACCCGGCCACACCTGATTCTCACATAATTTCGGAGGAAGGCAGAAGGACGTACTGTTTGTGACATCTGCGGAGTACAAAACGCAGTGGAACAAGTGATCTGCCGATGTCCAAAGTTTAACATTCCTCGCTCCAGCTACGGAATACCGAAAAACATACGAGATGCCTTAGCTGACGATACCGCTAGCCTATCTGTCCTAAACTGCACTTGTTTGAACGCGGTTCATGTTTTCGTGAAGAGTGCTCCTGGTAGTTGGTCAACCCCAGAGGCTTTGTTGGTCAGCCTTCTAGCTGCTGCGCGTAGTCTTGGGCTAGTCCACCGTCTTGTAGCCGGATTAAATTTCCGAACTGCGGTTAGTACGGACATTCGTGATATCGGAGAAGTATTTACCGTCTAATGAAACGTGGTCCATTTGGTTTTCCGTTTCTTGATTAGATGATTTTCATGTGTGTCTCGCGGATATCCTTGCGGGGGAATAAAGCACGTTGGATCACCATTCCGCGAATGGCTGCAAGGTTTATTGCATCGTTAGCCGTTGTCGTTCGATACGGTATGCAGTCTATCCGGTTTGATGACCGGTCAAACATTTCCTCCCTGTCTATTTGAGCGTTCATGTCGGCGATGACGATTTTAACGTCCCGCAGTTTGCATCCAGCGTATTCCAGTCTTGTCCTTCTACAGCATCATGTAGAAACGGCCTTTTATCCTCAGCTTGCATATCCTTGCGTTGATTGGCTGCCACCCAATCACACGTTGGCGCATCTTGCCCAGCACTATAAAGCCGGTTCCCAGCCCGAATTTTGGCATCTAATTTTGTTTTTAGATCGTATTTGACTCATCCGTATTAAATCGATGCATTATTTGATCTATAGAAGAATTTACTTATAAAAATATTACGAGAAATATGTTTTTAGAAATTACTCCATGAATGTCTGTCTTTCCAATAAAAAAAACACTTCGTAGTACAGTTGGTAATCATCCAAAACAGACCGACTCATTTTAGTCAAAATTTGCGCTTATTTGTCTTAATATTTAAAGGGAATCTGAGATTGAAATCGTTTCAGTTAAGCCCTAGCTTTCATTCAAAAGAATCTAGATTAGGTTTCAGATTGATAACGCTTTGCATTACTTTTGTAGGGCAAGCAAGATCGCGAATCTTACTTCGCTATTATCTTGCGTCTGAATAATAACTGACTTTCCAACAGGTAGCCGTTCCGTTCAATTGGTAGCCCCGCGCATCTGCGCTTCCTATCTCATAACAAGCCCGAGATAAATGCGATAAAGCCCGGCGATGAAAGCCTTAGCTAGTACGCACATAATAACATATTTATCATAATCATCGCATCAGCCACCGCGCGCGAGCGCATATCGTGATCGTGCGCCCGTTCAACAACAGCATAAAAACGGCCATTCAGAAGCGCACTCATGAATCATGTGCCTACCTCGAACGATGAGCGCGAACGAACGATCGACCACCACGACGCCGGCGGATGATGAGAGTTCAACGTTCACGAATGGCGCGGTGATGCGATGGCCGGTCGCGTCATCCGCGGGGATCGGCGGCGGTCGGGACAAACGGATATTTATTGCCACTGAAATAAGGTTCCGATAAGATCTGGCTGGCTGTGAGGCTCGGTGCCGAGCAGCGTGCTCTCCAACGACGCAAAACAACGGAAGAAATGCGGAGAGATTTGTTTTGGTCTAAGCGGAAAATGCGTAACCGTGGCATCAACGAGATCAGCACGCAGGCTGTGCAGTGGGTGGGTTAGGTGATGGTCGCCAGCTGGACCGACGGTCGAACTGTTTACCGCAAGATATGTGAGGTACCGTACAACAGCACGAACTCTCAAACATTCTTAGCGGCTCGGCACTCCGATCGTCCAACAGGCAAATTCTCCGCCTATCAATTTCCACCGGGCTCGAATGGTGGCCAGAGGTGTTAGAAAATTATTCTCTCATTACCGATTGGGGCACTTGGATGTTTGAGTTTACGGGATAATGAGGTTCAATGCTCAAAGTGAAATCGCGGAAGATGCCAAGAAAATGGGATCCCCAGCCTCCCATGCAATTGCTGAAATTCCGCCCAAGAGCCCACTTTAGCCATCACCATTCCAGAAATACTTTCGCTATCTGAAGATGGAAATGGTCTCCATTCTCTCGGTTTGGATTTCCCAGAGAGCGCACCGGGTTGCGAGTGCAGCGAGCTGACCAGGAAACATTCGCATTTACCTACTCGTTTCCTCTTGATGATCGCGGAGCTTATTGGCGGAGAGAGCACCTCACTTCACTTAGGTAGCGCTTCGTGTTGGTTTGCCAAATAAACACCTGTTAAAATTTTAAACATTTTTAACCCAAAGAGGAAATCTGTTGCGCCGAGGTACGGAGAAGCGTTTCAATCAGCGCCGAGTGGAAAGTGCTAAAGGGAAATTATTGGTTCATCGATCTGCCGGTTCGGAGTGAATTGTTCGCCATAAAACGGTTGTTTTTGTAGTTTACTGATGGGTGGGCTGTGAAGGAGCAGCCATCATGCCAAAATCAAGAGGTCGGAAGTTGTTTCATTGGAATTTGCTGATTGAAAAAGCAAGGTCAGACCGTTCTCAAGAACCTTTTTTTCTTTGCATGTTGTACAACGCAATTATTATCCATTGGAGAACTATTAATTTATTAGATAATAGGATAATTTCTCTATTGCATATCAGAGAAATTGTTGTTAGACAGATATCATAAGAAATTAGTAAGTTTTGCGTTTCGTCTGAATTTTCAAAACTGCTTCTTTATATTTCTAAAAAAAAATCTGCGCGGTCTTGAATCACGACTGATCTGTTAAGGGGAATCGCCTCTTCAGTCTTGAAGGGATTCCGACAAAGAATCACTCAAAAATTGACTGGTGTAAGTTAGTAATGTTTAGAACTAACTAACTAAACTAAAAATCATCTAAATTTCAAATGTATTCCCCAACGAGATTTTTCTTTTCATAGATGGAACTTGACTTTAAATCTTCTATCCAGGCTCCTGCTTATTCAGGAACTACAAAAATCTTGACTACGATCCTTTTATCCCGTTGTAAATGTACAAAATTCGTCCACACTATGATTGAAAAAACATTTTTGTTACACATAAAATTAGCCTGAATGTTAAATGGAATTATTTTGAATATTATAATACAATCTAGGATTTGGTAATTCCAATTGAAATTTAATTAATTGCATTTAAATGTCCAATGGGGTTTGTTGAATTCTCAATGACATATGTTTGGAATTTGGCTCGGGAATGATTAAAAAAGGTGCCCTTACATGTCTAAATCCTGGCTAAAAACTGGTACTCATAATAAACTCGATAATATTTCATCAGAATCTCAAGTGAGATTTGTTTGAATTAAGGAATGAATTACCTAAGCCATAGCTGAGTTTATCGAAGACGTTTTTGGGACAATTTAAAAATTCGGTTGATTATATTTTTTCTGGATCACCTGACTGGGAATTGTTTATTATTCTATGTCAAGCCAATCTTAGTCAAGTTTAAAGTAAGAATTTCCTGAATTCCGGTACTAATCGTCTGAGTTATGACTGAATTGAAAAATCGCTCTTATCTTAACCGAAAAAGAAATTTGATTTAAATTTTACTGAACCTTGGAGTTTGGCTCTCGGCCAGCAAACCATTCAAATTAAAAATAGGATTTCCTGGATAATATTCGTTAATATTTTGTCAGGGATTTTACCAAAATTTGACTGCGAGTTCCTCGAATCTCGTATCGAATTATTTGAATCATGAATGAAATTTGTACAAACAAAAAAACGTTCCATTGGATTTGTCAAACTGCCGACTGAGAAATTTTGGCTGTGAATGGACTAAAATCCAACTGGTCTTCGTTAGAACCATGATTAGAACTCAACATAATCTCAAGTGGGGTTTTCCGAACGATGGTTTGATTTATCTAAGTCGTAACTGGGACTCATTTTAATTATAATTGGAACATCCGGAGGGAATGGCCCAAGACATTTTGAAGAAGGGAACAAATTCCCAACAGAACTTTAAATGAATTTTTCAACGGAAATCCAGATGAAATTCAAACGAAATTTCAATTAAATTTCCAACCGAATCCAGGAAAAAAATCCTAGCAGAATCGTGAGAATTTCCAACCGAATACCGAAGGGAAATTTTAAATGAATTCCTATGGGAATTCCCAAACGAATTCTAAAGTAAATTGCCAAACGAAGTCTGGAAGGTATTCCCGAAAGAATTCCCGATGGAATCCTAGAGGGATTTCAAAATGGTATTTCGAATGCAATTTCTAACAAAGTAAATCCCAACTGAATTCCGAAGGCAATTTTTAACGAGACTTTGGAGGGTAATCTCAACGGGATTCCGAAGGAAGTACTCAACGGGATTACGAAAAATAATCTCAATGGGATTGTAGAGTGATAAACTCGATATAATTGTAAAAAAAATCACTTCAATGAAGTATTAAAAAATGGGATTGCTAAAGCAATTTCCAACGAAATCTCGAAAGGAATTTCTAACGAGATTTCGAAAGGAGTTCCCAACATTTTTTTTTGTATCTTTATTAAGGAGACTTACAGTTCCCAACATGATTCCGAGCAGTGTAAGTAAATCATTCACATATCTCAATCATCGAACCCTCCCGCACTAGCAAACTCGTTATTGGTATTTGAAGGAATGCATCACGTCAAATTGCATCGTTTTACTTTTCTCTAAAAAGCATTGAAAAATCAATTTGGGGCAATTTATTGCTTACAAACGCAAGAGTATCCATTGTTCTATGCGACGAACGTAAATTCTCTGTTCAAGCCTCCCGGAATATGAATTTATATCTACACTATTACCCCTTCCATGCGTGAAATAAAAAAAAACGACAGTTGTGTGCTGCATCCCTCTTGAAAATGCGAGTGAATTTTGTTTTGGACTCCGGCAGGCTTGTCATTAACGAACGAGAACAAAAGATAAGCTACGATGATTCAAATGGATGTTTCAACTCACGATTGATTTGAATCGTTCATGAGTTTTGAGATTTTGAGTTTTTCTCAACATTGATTCCGAAGAGAATTCTCAACGGGATTCCGAAGCGTATTCCCAATGGAGTTCCGATGAACAAAACCAATGAAATTGCGAAGGGAAACCCCAATGAAATTCAAAAAGAAATTCTCAAACAAATTACGAATTCGCAATTGAATGTTGAAAGGAAATCCTATCGGAATACAGTAGTGGATCACCAACGGAATTTCAAAGAAAATCCCAACGAAGTGCCGAAGGAAAATCTCAACGGAATTCCGATGGGAGTCTTGGGATAACACTGAATCAACAATTTGACGCTACAAGACACGGTTCGAGACCACATCTCTACGATGATCTTAGATGATGAATCTTACTTACTTATACTAGCTAAATGTCAACAGTCTCTTTATCCCTTCAATTTGGCGTTAGGATTTCGTAAGGAAAGAAGGAAAAATAGTTAAAATAGTAACGGTAATAGCTTCAGATCAATATACGATTCTTACTCGCTAACGAGAATTTAACAATTGACTAGTATGTTTTTCGCTTTCTAGACACTATTACCCCTTCCAGAGCGATGTTAAATAGCAGACACGAAAGACCATCACCTTGCCGTAACCCTCAGCGCGTTTCGAAGGGACTCGAGAATGCCCCTGAAACTCGAACTACGAACATCACCCGATCCATCGTCGCTTTGATCAACCGTGTCAGTGTTCGTGCATTAGCTGCCATAGCTGGTCCCGATCGATTGTATCATATGCGGCTTTGAAATCGATGAATATATGATGTGTGGACACGTTGTATTCGCGGCATTTCTGCAGTACTTGGCGAATGGCGAACACCTGGTCCGTTGTGGAGCGTTCGCCCATAAAACCCGCCTGGTACTGCCCCACGAACTCCCTTGCAATTGGTGCTAGTCGACGGCATAAACTTTGGGAGAGTACCTTGTAGGCGGCGTTCAGCAATGTGATTGCGCGGTAGTTGCTACAATCCAGCTTATCGCCCTTTTTGTAGATGGGACACACGACACCTTCCATCCACTCCTGCGGCAAAACTTCCTCCTCCCAAATCTTGGTAATGACCCAGTGCAGCGCTCTAGCCAGTGCCTCACCACCGTGTTTAAATAGCTCTCCTGGTAGTTGGTCAACTCCAGGGGCTTTGTTGTTCTTCAACCGGCCAATCTCTTCCTGGATTTCCTGGATATCCGGAGCCGGTAAAATTATGTCCTGCGCGCGTTCTCCCAGGTCCATCACCATACCGCCATCTTCGTCTGCCACATCGCCATTCAGGTGCTCTTCGTAGTGCTGCCGTCACCTTAGGATCACCTCACTCTCGTTCGTAAGAAGGTTCCCGTTTATATCCTTACACATATCAGGCTGTGGCACGTGACCCTTACGTGAACGGTTCAACTTCTCATAAAACTTTCGTGCGTTATTAGCGCGGTTCAGTTGCTCCGTCTCTTCGCGGTCTCGATCTTCCTACTGGCGCTTTTTTATACGGAAAATCGAGTTTTGTCTGCTCCGCGCCCGTTTATATCGTGCCTTGTTTGCCCTCGTGCGGTGCTGCAGCAATCTCGCCCATGCTGTATTCTTCTCTTCCACTAAATGCTCATATTCGCCGTCATACCAGTCGTTTATCTGATTCGGGGGCACCGTGCCAAGTGCAGTGCTACCAATGGCGGATCGAATATCTCTCCAGCCATCTTCAAGAGACGCTGCGCCTAGCTGCTCTTTCGTTGGGAGTGCCACTTCCAGCCAATGCCAATTTTCAGCCTCGGCGTCCGACTTCGACGCGTGTCGACACCGTCGAGAGTTTTGAGCGCAGGCATACTGCAACGAGGTAGTTGTCGGATTCAATATTCGCACTGCGGTAAGTGTCGGAGAAGAATTTACCGTCGATTTGAACGTTGTCGATTTGGTTTTCCGTTTCTCGGTTAGGTGATCTCCATGTGGCCTTGTGGATATTTTTGCGGGGAAAGAAGGTGCTTCGGACTACCATTCCGCGGGAGGCTGCAAAGTTTATGCATCGTTGGCAGTTGTCATTCGATACGGTGTGCAGACTATCCGGTCCGATGACCGGTCTATACATTTCCTCCCTTCCTACCTGTGTGTCCATGTCGCCGATGACGATTTTGACATCCCGCAGTGAGCATCCATCGTATGTCTGCTCCAGCTGTGCGTAGAACGCTTCTTTCTCGTCGTCGGGTCTCCCGTGGTGTGGGCAGTGCACGTTGATGATGCTTTAGTTGAAGAAACGGCCTTCTATCCAATCACACGTTGGCGCATCTTACCCAGCATTATGAAGCCAGTTCCCAGCTCGTTGGTGGTGCCACAGCTTTGGTAGAAGGTAGCCGCTCGATGCCCGCTTTTCCACACTTTCTGTCCTGTCCAGCAAATCTCCTGGAGCGCCACGACGTCGAAGTTGCGGGTATGTAATTCATTGTAGATCATCCTGTCGCAACCTGTGAAACCTAGCGACTAGCAGTTCCATGTTCCAAGCTTCCAATCGTGATCCTGTATTCGACGCCTATGTCTTTGCCGATTATATCGAGTCGTATTATCCCTTATTTTGTTTGTAATTATTGGTTTTCCAGGCAGCTTATTGCCTAAGCAATGCCTCTTATTTCTCAGTGAGTAACACCAACTGTGGTGAGACTTACTAAAGGTCTGACTTATGCACAACGCGTTATATTTGGAACTCCTTTGTGACACAAAAAGCGCAAGAGGTGGAGCCTATTTGCAACATCTTGCGGCTAAAATGAAAATAAAAACACCAAAACCAACCGGGAATCGAACCATGGACCTTGAGATTTGTAACCTTCTACTATAACCATCACACCAACAATTTTATTTGGAGATTCTGCTACAAGTGCACTACATAAACAACAAAGTCATTTGTAACTTCATTGTACCTTATACGGAACATGCAGGGGACTGTCAACAATAAAATACTGCTCAGCTGAGCTCAAAGTGTTTTGCAACATATCAGAAACATTGTCGAAACAGCAATAAATCGAAGTTGTATTAATTCTGCAACTTATCTGTTTTGTTTCTGATATGAAACACATCGAATTTTAAACCACCCAAGAAGTCAGATGGATAGAATATTGCGACGCCACTTAAACGGAAATGAAACATTATGATTTTATGAAACTGGGAAGTGACTTTAATGTGACTCGGTGGGTGGGCCTGCGCAAACCTCCTGTCTCATCGGAGGGCCGTCGTGTCAGGTCTGTTTTGTGTCCCACCTGACACCAGCACTTCGGCTTGTGCGCTTTGAGCGGCACACGGTCGCTTTGGCGGGGCATACTTGCGGATACATGCAGCTTTTTATAGGAATTTAACAGGGCCCACTGTCAAACCCCACCACATGCTAGGCAAGCCCCACAACTCGCAGATGGCCTTAGTGCATAGGTGCCACTCTTTATCTTAATTTGAGCACGATACACCCAGTTCGTTTTTTTACATGGTTGGGTTTTAGTCCATTATGACATTTAGCGTCAATGAAACTATGAGTTCACTCCACGAAAAACATTACAAAAAATCAAAGAAAATTCAGGTGGTATTCGCTGTGAAAGTTCAGGTTAACCAAGAAATTCATAAATATCAACCATGTAAAAAAAGATTGGGTGTATACAGAACGAGAAGATTCCGATACGAATCTTTAGTACTTTGATTACACAGAAAAAATAATGAAAAGTAAACAGCGCGTAAAACTTGACATGCGGAAATTTACGCTATTCTACGCTGAAATGGTCCTCTTCCTAACAAGATTGCTTATAACTTGTATGCAATATGGACGATTCACGTCAAACATTGTATACATTTGGGCTATATCCCGTGTGGAATTACGCTAATGATGGTGTTCCATTTATGTGCATGATTTTTAGCGTAAATTTCAGTGGATTTTTCTATCTGTGTATGTATCGCTAGAGCCACGTGTTCCTGCTGGACATACTTGGAGTACACAAACACAGCCCATGCCAACTCAGATTTTCGACGGATGTCGCGACACTATACTCAGTTATTGGGAAGATTCAGTATTTCGTGTGAGTTAAGCTTCTATTTAGACAAGGGCTACTAAAGCAAATAAACTTGGGAATACCCCCAGCTATGAAAAAGCCTGAAGCGGTTCCTCTCGAGAAAAAGCTTTAGAACCGCTGCTGTAATGGAATACTTATGATGAAACAGTTACAAGACTACATGTTGCTTAATTAGTCTAGTGTGAGTGTTCAAAATTTGTCCAACTCTCTGCGCCGCGTAATAAATGATGCACATGACTTCAAAATTCACCAAAGGTAGTTTTTCGAAATCTGATTGGTTCTACGGCTCTGATTGTTCTTTTACCAGCTTAATTTATTCTCAAGAACAATCTAATGTTAGCTGGATTGGGCCATTTTAGTCCTGATTTATCATATTTAGGCCTATTTTTCACAGCCAAAAAAAAAGTTCGACATTTTTTAGCATTCGAAGTATTTATCCAACTCGGAGCACCTTGTTCTATATCCTGCAGGTGCTGAAATTATCAGCTTTTTGCAACTAGGCTTACACATTAATTTAGTCTGCATTTGGATTTTCACAGGTTTTAGAATATATTTTGCCACACCCAAAAAATAAATCTGACAATTATATTATAAAATCTATATATTAAAAACAGGGAATAAATTTTTCTTGGATGCGCTTGTGAAACAAACGACAAAAGAGAATCAACGACAAAGCTTTGTTTTTGTCGGAGATAATAATGACAAAGATCCGATTTTTTTTTGTCAGAAACATAAAAGAAGACAATTTTGTTGCTAACTTTTCATAGCGTTATTTTGCATTATCTTAACAGAAAATGTCGGTTTTATGCTATCGTTGTTTCTGCTATTATAGAAATATTCGAGAATCCAACTCTATCCAACTCTGATTACGAAAATATCATCGTATTTTCGGAAATATCAAAGCATGCAATGGAAATTATTCTTGTCATATTGTGTTCGGGTTCTGATACAGGATGTTTTTTTCTGATACAGGATTGAGCATTTGTCAGTAACAAACTCTGTTAATGACAAAGAGTATGTTGTAAGGCGTTGCTCGAATATTGATTCCCTGTAAAATCTTCCGAAATTGTATATGCCAAATTATTATACAGTTTCTGTAAGGTTCTTATGCAGAACTGTATTGAAATCTGCCAACCGCTGGTTGGGTGCAAGCATTGGGTTCCGAGTAGCACAATTCAATCGGATTTAGTAACAGCAACTTAAATACGACTTGGTTCAGTCTCATGTGAATCACAAGATCATTTGTATAACAAGTGTGCAGCTCGGGGTATCAAAACACGCACATAACTCAAAAAATCAGCAACAATTTGCGTTTGTTTGCTTTTTTGCCACATGAACGGGCTAAATGGACACCTGTTTAGCAACATATTAATTCACATGTCAATATTCATTCCATTTGATGTCGGGATCATTAATTGCCTCTTTATTATTTTACAACTTTTGCTAGACTACCAACAGGCCCCACCAGCCGTGCTTTTCTTTGACGCGCCGTTCCTATCTGCCGCCCCCGTCAGCATAACGACCGCTGACAGAGTACTGCAACAATCTGTTTATCTTTATACAATTCATGCCCGTTTGTGACTGTAATGCGCAACAAAGTCGATGCTCAGCAAACGTCGTAACTTTTTACCGTTTTACGACCGACCTTTGTGACCTGTGTGCGCGAAGGAGGACACCTCGAGCAGGTTCCCTGCTTCAAACTGGTAGGTAATCTCTTCCTAATCAATCCCACCGACCGCAGCAAGAATATTTACATTTAAATGTCCACTTCAATTCGGAGCAAACGCTCGTAAAACGAATCATCATTTTGATGCGATGACGATCGGGGAAGGGGTGCAGTCTGCGGGTAGCAAAACGATTATCCGCGATCATTCTTCGATGCTGAATCGTTAAATTTGCGTCGCCGTAACCCGAATCGGACACCGGTTGTTGGGTGACCAAATTCTTCCCGATTGAACGGAGCCGATCGGAGGTTCAAAACAATGAGCGGGAACGGTTTATTGATGAAAGGTTCCACAAGTGACGCACCGCATGACCGCGGTGCAAGCAAATGGGTTAATAATTTATTCTAAAATTGATCGGTCATTGCGGCGGGTACGTGACGCTATGCAACGAACTGACTTGTTGGTGGGGCGTTCTGTTGGAGCGATAGATTGAGAGATGGGTTACCTGCTGAACTCGACGACGATTGCGATTGAGGTTGTTCCTTGCGGGTGTTACCATGACTGTACGTGAGGGTGGTTTTCAGCAATAGTGTGATATGAATTTCGATGTTTGAAATGTTTCGAGAGCGCGTTGGTCCTCCACGAGAATTGCCTAGAATTCGGGGATAGCGAACTTTGTTCGTCGAAGAACTTTATTGAATTGACGAGTCTCGATTAGTCAAAAATGAATACGACTGTCTGAAACGATGTGGCTTTGAATTTTTCTGATGTTACCGTTTTATGCGATCATTAAACTCATCGACCACATCAATTTAGTCCCCACCGATACTAGCTCATGGAGGATAGCTTTTGAACTACGTCTTCTACGGTCGAGTATTTTAATAAATTTTCTTTTTGCTACATTAAAGTCCCTTCGATATGATAGAACTCCTGAATTATTGAAAAGAAGTTTATAGCGATAATGGGAGTTAGAATTTTTGAACATTACCAGCAAAATGTAGTCAACGAATATACATTCGATACCCAATTAGTTTAGATTAAACTTTTCAACCAAGAAACAGTAAATTCTATTGAATGCTCCAAATATGTGCATTTAGAATTACAAACTGTTTTTATCTGTGTTAAAATTTTCAAATCTGCAGATCTGGAATGCCAACCATAGCTTCCAAAGACCAATATCAATATAAGCGAGCACTTAAAGCTGTGTGTACGAGAAAACCAAACAGGATCTGCCCAACTCCACTCCCACCGACAGTAGCAGTGCGAGACACCTTTGTGTGCTCGCAGTGCGGGTGCGAGACCTTTCTGTTCGATTCACACGTTTGACTTGCGCCCTGCTATAAAGTGGACGTGGATGACGACGGTTTGAACACCGATCGCGACCTAGGAAGGTTTGCGGTTGTGACAACGGCACAGCGGAGCGCACCAAAGCGCTGCCATTAACTGTCAGGAGGTAGTAATAATTTGCAGCCTTTATTGTTTCAGATGATTGATATTTGCCATGCGCAATATTATCTCGATATCCGGAGACGACAAAACAAATACCAACCGGTTCAATCGGCTTCGCTCTCCATTCCCTGCCCTTGCCATAATTCTGAGAATGACAGATCTATCGCCCACCGCTTCTTCGGCATTCCCACCGAGTGACCTTTCCCTTGGAAGCCCCTCTCTGGTCTATCACGCGCATAAGTGACACAGTTTATTCATCCGCACATGTGATAATGTGGCAAGTCAACAGCAAACACTTGGAAATCGGCCCAACCACACAAACACACTCCGTTTGTAACAACGAAAGCTGCAAAAGGGTTTGGCCTTTCTGCTCATCAGCATGTACGAGCTATGCGCGGGTTTTTTTTTTTCGTTCGACTGATTGACAAACGGTGGACGCGGAAAGGACCCCCGCGCTACCGACAGGTCGTCGTCGGTGAAGAATGCCAAACGAATTTGAGTGGAGAACTGATTGACTGACTGACGCACCGGTTCGTTGGTTGCTGCAGCTTTATATTTAATGAACACATAAACTTGGCATTCGACGCACGTTACGATTGGTTGCGATGACCACGACCAAGGCAAATGGCGATCGTGGACGCTTCGATAAGGCGGTGAGGGTGACAACGGCGACGGCAACAACAACGACGACGACAGGGAGACACACTTATTAGGGAGATCGAAAGGTGCGAAGTTATTTCGAAGTGATGAGCAAATAAAGGCCCAGAAACCACACATTTTACGTCTTTTCGAGGGTGATTTAATTTTGGGGTTATTTTTCAGTTGATGATCGCTTTTGTACAACAAGTATCGTTTGTGGTTTTAAAATGGAAACACTTTGTATTTTCTCATGAACTTCCAAGATAATTCATACGTTGTATACAGACGTAAATAGCTCCCAGCTTATACTGTATATTGTGTTTTGAATGGGCTATGCTAATTGAGCCCCATGAAACTGTTTATGAAATTGCGAGAGAATTTTCCTCCTTGCATTCAAATCGTAACTACGGTGACTGTATGTATTGCGTCAAAATGAGAACAGGCATTCACCAGCTCCAAACGAAATCGTATTCCAGACGAACAAGAGATCTGTCAAAATCAGCACTTAGCGGATTTCTTCTTATAACCCTAATATTGAATTATAGAACAATAATAAACCTAAGGTCAAATCAATATGACAGTCTTTGCATAATCATCCAATCTGATAACCTCGCCATTTGCATGTTTTCCATAAATTCACTCCTCTCATGTATATCATTAGCATACAATCCCGTTTCTTTAAGTCAACTATAAACATTCGGAATATATACAAAAGCTCTGAAAGCTTAAACACTTGCAAAGTTCTAAGAGCGACAATCGAAACGAAACTTTTGTGGGTCGGTCGATCGCGATCCAATTCGTTTGAACAATCGAAAACTTTTTTTGTTATTGGAACAAGTTCAGTGCGAAACTAGTTTCACCTAAACAACTGAGTTCTCTGATTTGTTTTTAAAATTAACTTGGGGCGAAGGGCAGTACAGTACAGGAACTAACACGGTTGAAGAGGCAATAGATCTACGGAAGCATCTTTCAGAGATGCTACAATGAATTCCGCCTGCGAGAGTGGGCTTCCAACAAAGCAACAATATTGTGAGGGCTGCCTCAACAAGAACTTGCACATCTTGGTACAACCGAGATTTTTTTGTCTTTTTTATCGAGACTTTCAGCCCGAGGCATTGCAACCGAGATTGATTTAGTTCAAGATTTCTCAGTTAATCCGCTGGGATTTACATGCGTACCATCTGCTGAACTGCACAGTTCTTAGAAAAGGTTCAATAGTCGTGTAGAATAAAGGTATGCTCTGGTAATAACAAAGCTACACAGATACATAAAGACTTTGATTAAGCCACCTAGCGGTGTAGTGTAGTGTAGTGCCTTTCTCGTACGTCGTATGTAGTTACGTAACGTAGTTAACTACGTAGTTAATTGCAAAAGAAAAGTTTAAAATAGCCCTGTTAGATGGACAAGTTTATTATTCACAATTACTGAAACTCTCTGAAACTCTCTGAAACTCTAGTGTCTCCAGTAGCCTTGCGAGCAAAGGCGTAGGATTGCCAATCCGGAGATGACGAGTTCGATTCTCGGTCCGGTCTAGGCTGTTTCTAGGTGAGAAACATTCTCGACTCCATGTGCATAGTGTATTCAATGTACTTGCCACACAAGATACATACTCACGCAATGGCGGGCATAGAAAAGCTTTCAATTAATTACTAAGGAAATGCTAATAGAATACTAAGTTGAAAAGCAATCTAAGTTTCCAGTATGGAGGATGACCACCTTCCATGACCATCGTCTCCTCATGGAACAACCCAGAATTCCGACAAGTCGATTAAGTTCAAAGTTGAAACTTACTTTTGGATTGGAAAATAAATCTAGAACATCTTCTTCTTCTTCTTATTGGTATTACATCCCCCATTGGGACATTGCCGCCTCGCAGCTTACTGTTTTCTAAGCAGTCCCACAGTTATTAACTGCGAGGTTTCTAAGCCAATTACCATTTTTGCATTCGTATATCATAAGGTTAACAACGATGATTCTTTTATACTCAGGGTAGTCGAGACAATTTCCAAACCGAAAAATTGCCTAGACCGGCACCGGGATGGCAAATTGTTGTAGATGACACAACCAACAGAGAAGAACGATCAGCAAATTGAAAGTCGTTCAACAATAGCAGCAGCAACAAGACAAAAAAATCCGTTTCCCCTTACTCGTTTTTGATATTAATGATATGGTTTGTAAATATCATAACAAGTCTTGGCTCCGTTATGTGTTATACACGCCCTTGCCTCTCAAACAAACGAATTTGAAAAAAAAAATCAGAAGGGTTGTGTACAAGACACGACCGCAAGGTAGACTTTGGACAACATAAGGACATTATTGGTTATGATTTTAGTGTTAACTAAAGTATTATTCACTTGTCATAAGACGTGTTAATAAAATTCCATTGAATTCCACCACTTAATTGTATCTTGACAGATACGTATTTCGACCTCAACAGTAAGGCCGTCTTCAGTGTCTCGTACTTGACTCGACTAAGTGGCACGGCAAATGCTGGGTAAAGCGTACCATTGGTAATTCGCGTACCTGAAAGAATAAAATAGACCCCATCTCGCGGTCCTTAGCCTCTTACCCAGCAACTCCTATCCCTACCTCCCTGCGGTGCTGGCCGGGATACGAGCAACCTTAGGGAAGATCGGGTAACCAACCCCGGTGGGAACTATGGTCGTATGCTGACAGGGAAGGGGGGGTTTGCTCCTCTCCGGAGGTGCAAATCTTATTGAGCGTCTGTTCTCCATGTCAGGATCGGCTCACAACAGCGTCTGTTCTCCATGTTAGGGGCGACTGATCATCGTCCGAGTGCCAGCGAGGGACTCTAAGTGAAACTGTGCACCATGGTCCACCGGAAATAAGGAGGAATGGTCCTCCGGAAATTTAGGGGGTTTGGTGTCAGGCCCTGCAAGCCAGCCTTTAAAAAATCATAAGCAACGAACAATCAACAAGAGAGAACGGACCGGAACCATCGGCGAAGACCACTGCGACGTAAAGGGACTAGCGATTGGAAACTCGGTTCGTGGAACTGCAAATCTCTCAACTTCATCGGGAGCACACGCATACTCGCCGATGTGCTCAAGGATCGTGGATTCGGCATCGTAGCGCTGCAGGAGGTTTGTTGGAAGGGATCAATGGTGCGAACGTTTAGAGGTAACCATACCATCTACCAGAGCTGCGGCAACACACACGAGCTGGGAACAGCTTTCATAGTGATGGGTGATATGCAAAGGCGCGTGATCGGATGGTGGCCGATCAATGAAAGAATGTGCAGGTTGAGGATCAAAGGCCGGTTCTTCAACTTCAGCATAATCAACGTCCATAGCCCACACTCCGGAAGCACTGATGATGATAAGGACGCATTCTACGCGCAGCTGGAACGTGAGTACGACAGCTGCCCAAGCCACGACGTCAAAATCATCATAGGAGATTTGAACGCTCAGGTTGGCCAAGAGAAGGAGTTTAGACCGACTATTGGAAAGTTCAGCGCTCACCGGCTGACGAACGAAAACGGCCTACGACTAATTGATTTTGCCGCCTCCAAGAATATGGCCATTCGCAGCACCTACTTCCAACACAGCCTCCCGTATCGGTACACCTGGAGATCACCACTGCAGACAGAATCACAAATCGACCACGTTCTGATTGATGGACGGCACTTCTCCGACATTATCGACGTCAGGACATATCGTGGCGCTAACATCGACTCTGACCACTATCTGGTGATGGTTAAACTGCGCCCAAAACTATCCGTCATCAACAATGTTCGGTGACGACGACCGACGCGGTACGACCTAGAGCGACTGAAGCAACCTGATGTCGCCACTGCATACGCGCAGCATCTCGAGGCAGCGTTGCCGGAAGAGGGTGAGCTCGATGGGGCCCCTCTTGAGGACTGCTAGAGTGCAGACAGATTCTGGAGGAGAAGGACGCAGCGCGGGCGGTCGCGCTGCAGCAAGGTACCCGGCAGAACGTGGAACGTTATAGACGGAAGCGGAGACAGCAGACCCGCCTTTTTCAGGAGAAGAAACGCCGCCTGGAAGAAGCGGAGCGCGAGGAGATGGAACAGCTGTGCCGTTCTCAAGATACACGCAAGTTCTATCAAAAGCTCAACGCATCCCGCAAAGGCTTCGTGCCGCGAGCCGAAATGTGCCGGGATAAGGATGGGAGCATCTTGACGGACGAACGTGTGGTGATCGAAAGGTGGAAGCAGCACTACGAGGAACATCTGAATAGCGCTGAGAGTACAGGCAGTGAAAGTCAAGGCAGCGGAGGAGCTGACTACGTCAGTTCAGCGGACGATGGAAGCTCACCAGTCCCCACCTTGAGGGAAGTTAAGGATGCCATTCAACAGCTAAAGACTAATAAAGCAGCTGGTAAGGATGGTATCGGAGCTGAGCTCATCAAGATGGCCCCGGAAAAGCTGGTCACTTGCCTGCACAAACTGATAGTCAGAATCTGGGAAACCGAACAGCTACCGGAGGAGTGGAAGGAAGGGGTTATATGCCCCATCTACAAGAAAGGCGACAAACTGGAGTGTGAGAACTTTCGAGCTATCACCATCCTTAATGCCGCCTACAAAGTGATATCCCAGATCATCTTCCGTCGTCTGTCACCATTAGTGAACGAGTTCGTGGGAAGTTATCAAGCCGGCTTCGTTGACGGCCGCTCGACAACGGACCAGATCTTTACTGTACGGCAAATCCTTCAAAAACCGTGAATACCAGGTCCCAACGCACCATCTGTTCGTTGATTTCAAGACGGCATACGACAGTATAGACCGCGTAGAGCTATGGAAAATTATGGAAGAGAACAGCTTCCCTGGGAAGCTTACCTGACTGATCAAAGCAACGGTGGATGGTGTGCAAAACTGTGTGAAGATTTCGGGCGAACACTCCAGTTCGTTCGAATCGCGCCGGGGACTAAGACAAGGTGATGGACTTTCGTGCCTGTTGTTCAACATTGCGCTAGAAGGTGTCATGCGGAGAGCCGGGTGTAACAGCCGGGGTACGATTTTCAACAGATCCAGTCATTTTATTTGCTTCGCGGATGACATTGACATTGTCGGCCGAACATTTGCAAAGGTGGCAGAACTGTACACTCGCCTGAAACGTGAAGCAACAAAAGTTGGACTGGTGGTGAATGCGTCAAAGACAAAGTACATGCTTGTGGGCGGAACCGAGCGTGACAGAGCCCGCCTGGGAAGCAGTGTTACGATAGACGGGGATACCTTCGAGGTGGTCGAGGAATTCGTCTACCTCGGATCCTTGCTAACGGCTGACAACAACGTTAGTCGTGAAATACGAAGGCGCATCATCTGTGGAAGTCGGGCCTACTACGGGCTCCAGAAGAAACTACGGTCGAAAAAGATTCGCCACCGCACCAAATGTGTCATGTACAAGACGCTTATAAGACCGGTTGTCCTCTACGGACATGAAACATGGACAATGCTCGAGGAGGACTTGCAAGCACTCGGGTATTCGAGTATTCGAGTATTCGTAGACGGGTGCTTAGGACCATCTTTGGCGGTGTGCAAGAAGACGGTGTGTGGCGGCGAAGAATGAATCATGAGCTCGTCCAACTCTACGGCGAACCCAGTATCCAGAAGGTAGCTAAAGCCGGAAGGGTACGATGGGCAGGACATGTTGCAAGAATGCTGGACAGCAACCCTGCAAAGATGGTGTTCGCTTCCGATCCGGCAGGTACGAGACGGCGTGGAGCGCAGCGAGCGAGATGGGCAGACCAGGTGCAAAACGACTTGGCGAGCGTGGGGCGTATCCGAGGATGGAGAGATGCGGCCTCGAACCGTGCATTGTGGCGTCAAATTGTTGATTCAGTGTTATCTGTATAGATGTTAACTAAATAAATGAATGAATGAATGTTGTAGATTGTGAGATATTCACGTCACAATTAGGTTAATCTTCATCTTCCTTCAGTGAAATTTGAAATTTGTTCCGATTAGTGTTGTACACCCAGTTCTTTTTTTACTCGGTTGCGTTTCCATTCCGTCTTGAAAAGCCTTACCTTCTTCACACAACAACCTTCCCTTGTATGAAACGGTGACGCGACTTGACGCGAGACGAATTATGACCAAAGTAAAAATTAATCGCTGGGTGATGGAGATATATTCCGTCGGTATCAGAATCACGAGCGCCCGTCAGAAATTGAAAATTATTTGCATGGATAACAGCAGTAGCAGTCAAGTGAAATTTCCAAAATTATAATCTTAAAGCTATGCCCATTTAGAATCCGGAATAATAAAATCATCTGTATCTCGGAAACTGATTGACGTACAAAGAAGGTTAATACGTAAAAACAAGGGTAAATCACTGTACTTTAAGGAAAAAATATTGATACAAATAATTTCTTCTTGTTTCTAGTGAAAATTCGCACCTTTTTCTTTATTCTTCTCATCAAAAGTTGCACACTAGAGATGGGCAAAACAGCTCATTGCAGTGAGCGGATCTGATCCGTTCAGCTCATTGAAAAGAGTCAGCTCTTTAGATCAGCTCTTCAGTTCTTTATAGCTACATATATTAAAAAATAATTGGTAATTATGTTATTTTTATTTTTATTATTGTTCAAAAATTTGAAAAATGTGTGTCATTGTGTGAATTTTTTAAAATGTTAAGCTATAGTGAGGTAATGATTTCTATTGAAAAACCGACAATTTTAAGCTAAATAACATTTATTACGCTTTTGCTGACCTTCTAGTTTTAAAGTCTAGGAGTTCATTCAGAATCATCACATTTATTTCTATACAAAAACTAACTCATCATTTCAGTTCAATCAAAGGTTATTGCCTATTTCCGGGGATTAAACCACCCGACTTGGACGTTAATTTACAATGTTATGAAAACTCATATGTGAATATGTACGTTATGTGGAAGATATTGATTTGAAAAATGTATTGGAGGTAACCACTTTCCCTTCGATGGGACTCGAACCCATGACCCTACAGTACGCTAGACTGGTGCTTTAACCAACTAAGCTACGAAGGACCTCCGTCGGCCTTCGCAACCTAGCGGCTACTGAACGAGCTCGAGATTCCCAAATTGGTCTAGCGTACTGTAGGGTCATGGGTTCGAGTCCCATCGAAGGGAAAGTGGTTACCTCCAATACATTTTTCAAATCAATATCTTCCACATAACGTACATATTCACATATGAGTTTTCATAACATTGTAAATTAACGTCCAAGTCGGGTGGTTTAATCCCCGGAAATAGGCAATAACCTTTGATTGAACTGAACTTGAGTTGCGTGCTCTTGCCTACGCAATGCGGTCGGGTCTGAGCTTGACGACCGACTGGCAAATAGCTTACACAACCTCACTTGATCAGTACCGTTGCTGATGAAGAATGTGTATAGCCGCCAGACATTCTAAATACTCACGCTCCTCTAATGTGGACGTGTACAATACACATGTGGAAGTATTGGCTTGATAAATGGATTGTGAGTGATTTGACTATGCGTCCAATTTGGGAATCTCGAGCTCGTTCAGTAGCCGCTAGGTTGCGAAGGCCGACGGAGGTCCTTCGTAGCTTAGTTGGTTAAAGCACCAGTCTAGCGTACTGTAGGGTCATGGGTTCGAGTCCCATCGAAGGGAAAGTGGTTACCTCCAATACATTTTTCAAATCAATATCTTCCACATAACGTACATATTCACATATGAGTTTTCATAACATTGTAAATTAACTCATCATTATTTTCTATTAATAATTCTAAGTTACATTTTGTTGATAACGTTTCTCAAATCGTTAATTTGAATAATTCAGTCCCTAGTCTCTGATGTGTATAAGAACCATATCACGTGTCATAAGTTTTCTCTTCATACTTGATGTAGTAAATCAATGCCTTGTTTGCGCGCGCTTCTAACCATGCGTAGTTGACGTAGTTTCATATTGTCTGATTTTGTCAAAACTGCACGCGGCGAACCTTTCAGGAAAGGTACCGCCGCGCTTTCTGCACCCCGTTTACTTGATTCTTATGGGTAAATAGCATTGCGGTGTATCGTTTGGCGCGGCCGTACCTTTCGACAGACATTCGCCGCGTGATGTTTTGTGCAAGTACCCATTTGGGAACATTACAAACGCCGCGCAGTGTATCACATCCAGAGAATCTGACAATACAAGCGAGCTCATTCATCTAGGTATATTGGTTCCCGAAATGCGAGAGAACTAAAACAAGAGAGTAAAAAATACAGAGCACGGTGCTACAAAAAAAACAGAGTGCACATGTAGCAGTACGCTGGCGGGAAAACCGGTCGCAAGCAAAAGATCCGCTCCGTTCAAGACACAGCTAGAGATGTCGTAAAATCCCGATTAATCGATTAGTTACTAATCGATTACTCTTGATTCTTGTCGATTATTGAATCGATTAATCATTGTATAGTAATCGATTCAAAATTAATCGATTATCACAACGATGAATCGATTAATCGAAATAAGCAATCAATTTTCGACATCCTTATGATGTCGTAAAATTCTGATTAATCGATTAGTAACTAATCGATTACTCACGATTCATCTCGATTATTGAATCGATTAATCGTTGGGTAATAATCGATTCAAAATTAATCGATTATCACAACGATGAATCGATTAATCGAAGTAATCGATTAATTTGCGACATCTTTAGACACAGCTCCCAGTTCGGTTCGTTTGAACCATACGGTTCGCTAGAATCGGTCGCGACTGATCCGAATCGACATCCGTGTCGCACAGATCTGAGCTGGTAGCGCAGCTCTCGCTTCCATGTCACAGCAATTTCGAGCTGGACGACGACGGAACTGAGAGTTGTTCGGATCTTCGGATCTTTTGCTTGGTACGGTTCGTTCGCTACCGCACTACTAGGTATCTTTTGTGTGTCCGTTCGTAGCGCCGAGTATGTGGGTATGGGTTTAGAAATAGACGGCACTCTAGTTGGATTATTTTTGCTTGTGTGTTTCTTATTCCTCTCTGCAGCAGAAATCTCGCTTAACTTTTCAAAAGGTCCTAAGTAACATTTTTTTCATGAATTAATTTGAATAGCGCAATCAACAGAAAAACACGAAAGCTTTTGATTGCAGTATTCAATTTAAATCATGAAAAAAATGTTACTTAGGTCCTTTTGAAAAGTTAAGCGAGAAATGATTTCTGTTGCTTGGCTAGATGGTGCTGTCGCTCGGTTTGATGGTGCTTGAGGTGCAAATAATAAACGATCAGCACGTGCGCGGTACTGGACTGGAATGCTTATACAAGCTCGCTTGTGTTGTGTACCGCGAGCGTGGTACATATTTTCGTTTGAGTTGTAAAAAATACAACAGCGCGCGTACTCGAGTGCGTACGCTAGAGTGAGTTTCTGTAGGCGAGTGTTTGACAATGATTTCATCAATTTAAAGTGAGCTGCTGAGCTGGTGTTCTTTAAAAAAGATCCATGGTTCTTCAGCTCAATGCAAGGAAGCGAATCTTTCGAACAGCTCCTGAGCGGAGCGCCCATCTCTATTGCACACCTCCGGAGTCAACTTCCTTGGCACATTTGTTCCACATTTTGGTCATCTGAGTCGCGTCTCGAGCTGTTTTTCCACTTTTTCCACTTTTCTTAAGCTTCCGCTTCATTACTGCCCAAAATGTCTCGATGGGCCGGAGCTGTGGGGAGTTGCGTGGATTTATGTTTTTATTGATGAAATCTTCGTTATTATCGCGGTACCACTGGATGACCTCCCGGCTGTAGTGGCAACTCGCCAAATCTGGCCAAAACTTCACGGGACCTTTATGAGCTTTATGGAAGGTCGACCGCGGTTTTTGAGACATTCCTCCTTGTACAGCTTCGAGTCCATCGTCTTATTCGTCACAAACACTTAGGTCTTTGCCCCACAGTTGCATATCCCTTGTCAAAATCATCAGTTTTTTTGCAAGTTTGTCCAAAAATCAAATTTAAACTTCGCAGGAACTACTCCTCGTGCCGTCACCGTGTAGAATTTTTGGCTAGGAAGCTGTCCGAAATACATTTTGACGTAGATTCCATCGTCGATGAGCAGGATTATCAACGTGGGTGTGCAGACTTTTTTCTCTCCTTTCGGCTTCCATCTGGAATAATTTTTGACACGCTGCACGAAACTTCGTGAAATTTATACCACAGCAAGTGGGTGCCTAGGTAGACAAACCGCTGTAAAATAATTCTTGCAGCGGTCACTTTCCGTGCCGCTGCAATACAATAAATGACTCCGGATTCTAAATGGACATAGCTTTAGTAGGTAGTCTGCTGCTTGTTCCAGGTTTTATTTCCGTCGCGTTTGTGATTTTGCTGCCGACGGCAACTTTCTGCTGTCGCCAAGCGACTATAATTTGCCCTTTAACAAAATTCGTCTCGGCTAAACCTTTCGCTTCCACAAAATTGTGATCCTGAGAAGCGATTTATTTTCAATACCCATCCAATCACAAACTGTAACAAAACCAAATAAATATCTTAAGAAAATTTTTCTTGGCTGCCACTGATGCTATCCATACGCAAAAATATTTGTAGCATCTCCCTTCGACGCACGTTAGTGATTCTGATACGGACGGCAATTTTCTGGCGTCGCAAAGTGATTAATTGGCACTTTGAACAAAAATCTTCACACAACAACCTACTTTTGTATGAAATGGTGATCCTGAAAAGTACAAATTTATTGATCCTGCAACAGAACCAGATCGATGACCATGCAAGAAGTATTCAGTGGAGTGTCGCTGACGCCGTCGATATCCACCCGATAGTTTACCGCTAAAGCGTTACGGATGCAGAAACCATCGCTATCGATGTAAAACCATCGTTCTGTCTGCTCTCCGTTCCCACTCACCGTGGATCATCACTAAGAAATGACGCACGAGCGCGAATCATGGGCCTTTTTTATACCCGGAGAAAATAAAACGGTATGTCACAAGGCCCGTAACTTATATCATTCTAATGTTCGTGTTGGGAATGCATGAATGGTATTGGTTGGTTCTGATATTTTTGCTGGATAGGACAAGAATTGAAATGTTCAATAGTTTATCGTAAATAATCAAAATTTTCAATGAAATTGACAGATTGCTGGGAAGTTGCGGAGTCGATTGATATATAAATCTCGAAAATCCTTCGAGAAATAAAGGCTATTAATGTTCAAAATCTTACATGATTTCGTGACGGTGCCCAATTTTAGATTCGGATTTGACACCCAACACCTTCGGGTTGAGACGTTGTCCAACGTAAAAAAACAGGTAAGAAGTTTAGGATAACTCTGCCTGACCGACATTATATCAGCTACCTTCAACCAATACGTCAGAGTCTATGTCGTGGCAGACATCTTGCCAATCCACTATAGTGTGCTTGCGGCAATCTTTCCTTGTCGAAAGAAATCGCATCACCCATCGGCACGGGTTCTGCTAGCATAGAGCTAGGAGATGGCACTCGACGATACTGGGTCATTAGGTCGAATGGTCTTTTGGCCGAACGGTCATTAGGTCGAATGAGAAGTGAGAATGAGAAATGAATGAGGAGTGAGATATGAATGGTGCGAATAGAGGAAGAAGGAAGAAAGAAGAAGGAAGATAAAAGAAGGAAGAAAAAAGAAGGAGAAAAAAGAAAAAAGAACAAAGAAGAAAGTAGAAAGAAGAAAGAAGAAAGAACAAAGAACAAAGAAGAAGGAAGAAATAAATAGGAAGAAGAATGAAGGAAGAAAGAAAGAAGGAAGGAGGAAAAAGAAAGGTGGAAAAAGGAAGAAGGAAGAAGAAAGACGGAAGAAAGAAGAAGGAAAAAGAAGAAAGAAGGAGGATGGAAGAATGAAGAAGAAAAATGAAATAAGGAAGAAAGAAAGAGGATGAAGGAAGAAGGAAAAGGAAAGAAGAAGGAAAACATAAAGAAGGAAGAGGGAAGAAGATAGGAGGAAGAAGGAAGAGAAAAGAAAAAAAGAAGGAAGAAGCAAGAGGAAAGAAGGGATAAGCTGTTGGAAGAACTTCTCATATTTCACTTCTTGCTTATTTCTTCTCATTAGGCCTAATAACCATTCGGTCTGTTCGGCCTAATAACCATTCGGCCTAATGGCCTGATACCCTCCACAGCAGCCACTATTAGCAGCTCAATAGCTATACACGTAAAATATGAAAAAGCTTTATAGTTTATTATCTATTCCTTCTCGAGCTTTTCTGAATTTTAATCATTCCATTGATTATTTATTAAGCCTAATATAAAGCAGCTCAATGCTTCAACAAATTTAAATATTTTATTTGCATAACTAGTTCTCATTGTTATTCATGGGGCTTGATAATTATTCAGATTCACAATTCTCAAATGTAGGTCGCATTGAAAGCACAATCTTATTTTACAAGGCATTCATCGCGCTCACTACATTTATTTAATTTATTTATTTATTTACGAAATCTGAGGCTAAATGATGCCTTCAAATCACCCATCACAACATGTCGGAACAGTGAATTACACCTTCATGCCATCCTTTTAGTCTCGCTTTCAGTTTCCGCCGGCGTTCCGGCGTGGCATGGCCAAACGGTTTATTCCAACTTATTTTACCTATCGGGGAATTGACACTAGTATACACTCCCAGCAGCATGTCGACAAATCTCGGGTACTTACTCAAAAGGACGTATGTGATTTTGTAAACAAAGATTCAAACGTCGATTTGTCCAATCTGATAGCACTCCCACGCAAACCAACACCACCAACAGGTAGCTGAAACCTCCCCCTATCTGTCTATGGTGATGATTTTGTTTACAAAATCCTATACGTCATTTACCAAGTATACGTCATCATTCAAGTACCCGAGAAATGTTTAATTTGCCGTCCTACGAATCTATGATAAAAGGTCGAAGGACAAAAAGACGACGGTCGACATTTTGTCCTTTCGACATTTTATCCTTTCCCTCTTTTGTCAATTCGACCTTCAACCATTGACATTTCGTCCTTCGACCTTTTGTCTTTCGACCTTCTGTCCCACAGCCGTTCACAGATGGGTCAGTTTCTAAACATGGAGTGAGCGTCGGTGTTACTGGACACCAGTTTCGGGCAGCCTACCAGACCTAATATTTATGTCCAACATTTTCTTTTCGGATTTCGTGCAAAGTCTGCGGGTTCCTAAATACGGTGGAACATTTTCTGTAACAGAGTCTCAAGTTCCAGTTAACTACTTACCACCAGTGCTATTTATGGAAGAAAACTGACTGAAATAGCAATTTGTTTGAACTTTGTGTCTTCTCCCAAGGAGTTCTCAATATCATATCTACTTAAAAAAAAAACTTCGAAAGCGACACTCCTTTATCAAGCATCCATCTGATCCTGGTATCCTTTTCACATCGAAATCGAAGAACTATAAGGACAACACCTGACAAGTAAACATCTGGCCTAGAGTCATAAACAATTCAAAAGTTAATGTATTTATTATTTATTAGTATAATTTGGAATTAACAAAAGGAAGAAATGGGGATAGCAGTACCAACCGTTATTCAGGAGTTATTTATTTTTCCCATATGTCCTGGCGCTTATGACTAGGCTATAAATCCCCACATATTTTAATGTTCAATCTTTCTATATATAAAAATGAGTTTGCACTTCCATTGAGGCAATACAACCAACGAACGGATGAACAGATTTGCCAGAGTTTCTCACGAATCGATTCGTCTTGGGATCAAATAATGTTTATAGGGAGCGGGACCATTTGGGCAGCTTCCCCTATTCCCGTCAGCAACATTAATAACTCGATCGCGTTCCAAACAAACGGCTTGTTTTTTTGTACATCACTAGATATTGACAGAAACAAACTATGTACAAAAAATCAAGCCATTTGGTTGGAACGCGGTCGAGTTATTAAGGTTGCTGACGGGAATAGTGGGTGCTGCCCAAATGGTTCTCTACCCTATGTGCGAAAAAATAAAACATTAAATGAAATTTTCACTGGGAAAGTTGGACAAATATAAAAAAAAACGTTACCATAAGCTCGGAAGAAACCCATCAAGCTCAAACTGAAATCGATCTAGAGGGCGACGGCTGCAATCAACAAAACGATTGACAGTTAGGTTACAGAAAAAATAACCCGAGCAAGATCGGGAAGGTTTGACTAGTCAGCAATAAATATAAATCGTTTTCATGAGTTCAGAAGAAAACCATCAAGCTCAAATTGAAATTCTAGAGTGCGACGCTGCAATCAACTAAATGATTGACACTTAGGTTAAAAAAAGCAATCCGAGCAAGATCGGATAAGTACGTCTAGTGTCAAATAAAATAAATAATCTTTTAGATATAATAAAAATAAAATGGTCTATCTTCGTATCCGCATAACTCGTAATTTTTTTTTATTAAGATCACATTTATAAGGAACACATTTTTTTGACGTAGGACTACGTCTGTGTTTTCTATATTGGGGTACACTGTACGATTGCGAAAATCGGGGACCGTCACGAAAATATGATAGACTTTAATCTTTAATATCTAAGCCGTTTCTCGATGCATTTTAATTTTTTTTGGACCATTCGATCAAGGATGAGTCAACGCTTCTTTGTATTTATTTGAAAATACTGGTTTTTAACTATTTATTATTGATAATTGATTAACAGTTTAGAAATAGGTCAACCAACCAATCACGTACATGCATCACTAGCACAGACATCAAAAATCAATCACTTGCGGGTTTGGATCTAATCCTCAGTTTGAACAAGGTTTCACACAAAGCAGACACATCAAAGCGATCGCAGCGGAGCGGACATATCATCACGGAGGCGCTTATAACATTTTCAAAAGAAATCCATCGCATTGGTGGTGGTGCTCGATGTGTTGCTGCAGATCATTCAACCTCAACGAAACAACAGTTCATATGAAGAAAGGGTTGACCATAAAAATAGCACTGTGGCGATCCCGCAGCGCCAGTGCCGATGCTGAAAATTTATTACAAATTGTGGTGTCAGTTAGTTGGAAAATTGGGAAAAGAAAAATTGGTTCTTCTCAGGACCAACATTTTATGAAAAGAAAGAGTTAATTGCGAAAATGGACTGTTTCGGTGGCATCGGGTTTGTCGTGGTAGCTTGGTTACTGTTAGTGATTCCATCCATTAAAATTCACTGCGTCATCTCCCTCCGGCGCGCCGTAAAATTCGCTTTTTACGATTGAGTTTTGCCCTTTGAAGAAAGTTTATTTCGGATAGTCGGATCAACCTTCTTTTGTATAAAATGGTGGCTTTTGTATAAAATCAATGAAGACCACCTCAGTGGAAACTTTCTACAGCAACCACCCATCGGTGAACGTCGCTCGGATAGACACATGCCAAGAGATAATGTTTGGTAATATGAAGAAACTTCGTCTTAAGTCAAATTTCTGCTGTTATTTCTCGCAACAATACGCATCTAAGATAAATAACATTTCATAACCAAATTCAGAATCTTGCGAGAAAATTTCATAGGATTCTTAGAATTTGTCATTCTCCGAACGGTCTGTTGTCTGCGGAATCTCGATCAAAAGCTCGTGCGCTCCGACAAGCAGCTTTCTTATATCAAATGAAGTAATTCCATAAGCCCCGCCCCTTCATTATCGTTATGAGTGCACATTATATTCACACCCATATCAGATCATAAAGGGGCGGGGCTAACGGGCTTAATTTATTTTTTCATAGGATTCTTAGAATTTGTCATTCTCTGAACGGTTCGTTGTCTGCTGCGGAATCCCGATCAAAATGGCTCGCGCGCGTCGACGAGCAGCGTTCTTATATCTAATGAAGAAACTTCATAAGCCCCGCCACTTCATTAATCGTTATGAGTGCACATTATATTTACACCCATACAGATCACAAAGGGGCGGGCTAACGGGCTTAATTTATTGAATACAAGAAAGCTACTTTCCGGCGCGCGTGAGCCATTTTTATCGGGATTCCGCGGAAAGAGCGGAATGAGCGATTCGATAAAATTTGATGCAGCGGAGCGGACACAGCAGCACGAAGGCGTGGGTAGCAGTGGCAATGCTTCACAAAATTTCCAAATGGTGGAGGTTCAGCAAAAAATCATCAAGTGGCGGTCGGACAATTTCAACGCAAGGTGCTGACAAGTGTTTGGATGTAGCTAGTTATTGGAAAGAGAAAATTGGTTCTTCTCAGGACCAGCTTTTTATGGAAAGAAAGGGTTAATTGCGAAAATGGATTGTTTCGGCGGCATCGGGTTTAGCGTGGTAGCTTGGTTGCTGTTAATGATTCCATCCGTTCAAATTAATTACATCATCTCCCTCCGCCGCGCTATCAAATTTGCTAGTTACGATTGAGTTTTGCACTCTGAAGAAAGTTTTATCGGATTGTCGGATCAACCTTCTTTTGTATAAAAACCTGTTTGGAGGACACCATCCTCAAAAATGGCCGAAATAAAGAAGAAATAAGCAGAATCAGAAATCAGAAGTGGCGTGAAACCAAACACAAATATATTTATTTGCAACGTTTGGTTTTCGCCCGCGATGTAAGCGTACGTGGCAAAGTAAGGATTGTGATGTCCCTGATTGAAAGCCAGTCGAGTGGCTTCAGCGGCCGATGAGTCATGTTTATTCCACGGTTAGAGAATCAAAGTCCATCCAACTGGGTACAACTATTTAATTTCTTGATTCAGTTGGCCTCCGAGCAGTTTGCTCATTGTAATAAAACGACACAAATTATTATGGCAAATATCATCAATTTCGAATAGCTACGTAGTCCTACGTCACCTTTGCGTACAACCCGATTGGGCTGCACCTTAGAGTTTTTTCAAGAACTTCCTAATCCGGCGCCGAATCGAAACTAATCATTTTACACAAGTTTTTCGTTTTTAGCTATTTATACCAAATGACTTTTCTAAATGTCTAAAAGCAGACAAAATGTGCGAAGGGTGCATGGAAAAACCGCAGGATTAAGGTGCTTTGCCTTATAAAATTCCCAATCTACGAGTCAATATACGAGTCACGAGGGCACAACAGTAGACCAAAATTCTGATATTCGCTCTCCGAGTAGTGAACGCAATATGGAATCTTCTTACATTTTGAGTAAGCAAGAAAAAGCGAATGTCAACCCACTTAAACTCTTCGGGAATTCCAGCAAACATTCGAGAACTCCTACGAATTTTCGCTCCAATTGTAGCAAAAAAAGAACTCCTGCGGAACATTCTGCAGGAATCCCGGCGGAATATGATCCGGGAATGCCAGCCAAAAATAAGAGATTGGAGATTTTTCCTTCAGCTCCTTCAGAAATCAGATTTCCGAAACCCCCAGCGAGTTCCGGGAAGAAAACCTCAATTACAAACTCCTTTTGTAATAATTCCAGGAATTTCTTCGAAAATTTCTTCGGGAGCTTCAGTGTAAATTTTCAGAAATTCTTGCTGAAAATATGCAAACAATTCCAGCGGAAATCTCTCAGGAAACACCCGTGGGAATGCCCCAGACGTTTCACTTCCAACTTCCTATTTCCTCATTGCGAAGTGGAAACTTATTCACACTTTTTACATTTATTTTTGTTCGACCAAACGATATTTTCGGTCATATGACTCGTTCGGCAAGTGACATATTTGGTCACATGATCAGTTCGGGCAAATGACATTGTCGGACATATGACCTATTTGGGCGAACAACATTTTTGACCCTATAAATCGTGTGGAGTAATGAATTTTTTTTTCGGCCAAATGTCCCTTTCTGTAACACAACCATTCCAACTCGACTGATCAAACAACTTCTTCGGCCAAATAACAGTTCGGTTGAACGACATTTTCGTCCGTATGTCCATTTCGGGAAGACAACTTTTGGACTAATGGCCTACGGCTCAGTTTCATACTCAAACCTTAAACATCAAGGTCTCATGCGCGAGTCAACTCGCTTGCGATTCTGTAGGAAGAGCATCGTACCGAAAAATGATTTCGTTCCAGAAGACAAACTTTTTCGTTAACATACGGTTTTATTATCATTGTTTTAAGCGAGGAACGTTAGTTCAACGTAAAGAAAACACGTAAAAATCATGCAATGATGCTATTCGCCAGTGGAAGATTATGAACGATGCTCTGGGCTATAAGTCTGGTGGTATTTGACTCGCGCAAGAGTTTTTTTCCAACACTGTTTCTGCCGAATGGGTTTCGGTCGCATAACTTTCGGCCAAACAGGAGTTTCTTCTGTGAATTCCTGCTGAACTTCCCATGAAATATTCAGCTTTGGTAAATCCTATGGAAAAACGTGAATTTCTCCAAGAATCGCTGCAAAAATTCCCTTAGAAAATCTTATAAAAGTTCTTCAAGAAATACCTGCGAAAATTCTTCCAGGGGTTCCTGCCGGAAATTGTTATAAATTCATAATTAGAAATTATAAATTTAGCTTTTATTGGAATGGCTTTACTTGTCATAAATCGATACATAATTTGAATCAAACAGTAAGGTCGTCTTCAGTTTTTACTAATTAAATATCTCTTGAAATCCCTGCGCAGTTTTCGACGTCGAGAATTAGAGCGCAAATTCATAATCGGACTACCCTAAGTGTTGACTTTTGCGTTTTGATTGATTTTTCGTCCCTTGATCAATTGATGCTGACATTTGAAGTATTTTGTATACATGCCGAATGACTTACAAATCTGTACCTGTGCGCATATTATATTTTCAATAAAATTAAAGAAAAAGAGTTTTTGTACTTCTGACGTCTTAATTTTGATTTGGACAGTCAACTATCCTGTTCATAATCTAAAATGCCTCTTAGATCTTACATCGAACGCTGATTTCCAACTTAACTATATCAACAATAAGAAATCACTCATCCAAAATAGAAAAACATTGTTAAGCACACTGCAATGACAAAGCACAAACTACCCAACGGGAGGAAGCCAATTAAGTGGTTAAAACTACCTACCGCCCATCTTCCCTCGTCCCATGAATCTTTTACAACTCCCACCGCGCTAAGAAGCCACCACGTTTATGATTGACATGATCAAAATCAATAAAAGCTCATCCCGTGTTGCCGCCGCACCGCGCGCATATCATATTCAAAATTGGCTTGATCTTTTCTTCGCCTGTACGTTTTGTACGTCTATCTTCCTATTAGCTACAATCGGACACCGTGGTAGTCATGGACCGCGAAACAAGCGCGCGATGATGAACCCGCTATTATTATGCAAACACAGACAGCTGTGAATCTCTTCTCCTTCTTCCACAAACGGCCAAACTGGGAAGAGATGGTTCACTCACTACACTATCATCATCGTACCGATCATCGTCGTCGTCGTCGTTCCGCTAGGTGAGAAGACAAACGCTGAACTCGGACTCGGGCAAAGCCGACGAAAACTGAATAAAGTGGAAAATGGAAACATCGGATGCTATTATGTATCTGATGATATTATTTGACCTTTTGGAATGTTGACTCCGAGGGGGAGATGTCGTTGTCGGCACCCTCCCCCCTTGGGACAACTGCTTGGGAGCTAAAGGGGTTATATAGATGTCGGCAGGAAGAACCGTGCACAGGGCTAACATTCTTGGACCTGTTCTAACTACTAGAAGCGACGACGATTGTTGACGGCTGTTTTTGGCTTGTCCGGTCGTTCTTGCTGTGCGCGCGGTGAGCTCCATCGTTGAACGGAGAGACCATCTGATCTCACTGTGCGCACATTATTCTAACCTGCAGTCCCGAAGGATCGCGATGAACAGAATAAACATCACATTAGCAGAGAGGGACTTTTCTGCATCACCCTCTGCGAGGTTGCTGCATCTGATGATGTGCTCTGCTTTCGGACTGAGAGTGCGTTGTACTTCCACCTTCATCCTTCCAAACATGGGTGTTTGTGACTTAATTTTTTCCGACTTCATCTTACCCGTTCAGAGTTCTACTAGTTTTTCTATAAAAATACCCACCTCCTACCGCAGGTCTGGTTTCCACCAAAGCCTCGCAGAGAAATTCTCCGTTCTCGATTGGTTTCCCACGCGCCCGGTTCGTCCCTTTCTGGATTCATTTGGGGCTTTGTGGTTTCTGCTTTATTACAGATGGCGAGGACAAGATGCTTTTCTCTTTTTTTTCTCGACTGTTGTTGGCTGCTGTTTGATCTCGTCACCACATCATCGCCATCCGAACGGGATGGGTTTCGTAGATAGATGTTGTTTTTTTTTCGCTTTGGTGAGCTATTTTACCTGCACTACTGGCTTCGCTGCGGTCAAGATCGGTGCAAAATGTGTCGCGACTTGATCCGGTCGGTCATTGGCGGTTGTTGGCCTATGGATAGACGATGGACAAACGCGGCTGGCGGATGGAACGTCGGTATGTAGGCAGACATCAGCAGCGGCAGAGCGTGGTGGTCGGATGGAAAACGAGCGTGTGACCGTGTGGCATCTCTTGGGATCAAATGCGAACGGGAAGGAAATCGATTTGTCAGTAGCGTGGAAAGTTCAACGAAGGTAAACTTTTTTAACTTTACTTTTTATTTTACTCAAATCGATGTTTTGTTGTTGAAGTAGTTCGATTATTAGCATTTCAAGTATGATAAGAAAACCATTTTGAGCTTTAGTGGAATGTCATTACTTGTCATAGAACGAATTTGTACAATTCTATCTAATTCCACCACTTGATTGCACCTTTGACAGATACGCATTTCGACCTCAACAGTAAGGCCGTCTTCAGTGTCTTGCACTTGAGTCGATTTGCGAATTCCGAGAAGCAATTTTTTTCAGCTACCAAAAGCAAATTCACTGGATTTCAGAAATGTAAATTGCCCTAGTTTTGTAATCTAGAAGGATTTTAAACGCGGTCCTAGAAGGGATTGATAAAGTTCCAAAAAGCAATTTGTCCGAGTTTCGAGAAGCAAATGCACCAGATTTTAGATATGCAAACTGCCCGAGTTCTGAGAATGATTTTCTTCGCGTTCTGATTGAAAATACTTTGCATTTTAAGAAGCGAATAAGAATAAATGCGAAGAAGCAATTATCTGAATTCCGAGTAGCAAACCAAAGCTCAAAAAACGAATCCTCCACGTTCCAATGAGCTCAAAAAACGAATCCTCCGTGTTCCGAGAGGAAAATCTTCCAAGCTCCGACTAGCAAATCGAGTATTGAAAACGAATTCTTCGCGTTCCGAATTGATCCGTTCCGAAAATGTTTTTCACCACGTGCCAATATGGATTTCTTCGCATTGCGAGAATAAAATGTTTATCAATTATCCGCGTTGCTATAGAGTATTAAACGAGCCTCGAGAAGCAAATTGCCAAAATTTCGAGATGGAGATTCTCCATTCGTTACAGTTAGAAATTCCTCGCGAAAAAATCATCGGATCTCCAATACGGAATGATTCGATTTCAATGATGCGAATTTTCCTACTCGGAGATGAAAATTATCTGGGTCATAAACAAAAAAAAATCTGATGGAAGCTAGAAGATTCAAATTATCTGAGTTTCGAGAAGAATTTTCTACTCATTCCGATGAGAAATAATAAGTGTTGCGGAAGGACACCTGTCCCGGTTTATAGTCCGATTTCCGGAAAGGAATTCTCCGTGTTTTGAAGCGAAATTTCCGAGTTGTGAGACGCAATTTATGCTTGTCCTGAGAAGCAAATTGTACGAATTCCAAGAAAGAATTGAGAAGGAATTGTTTGAGTTTGAAAATAGAGTTGTGCGCCGCCTCCGTATCGAGTGGTGTGCCCCCGAAAATGCGAGCACTTTGAAACTTGGATTCCGTGAGGAAATCCAAGAATCCTTGACAAGTACTCAGAAACTATCTATAATAAACCACAAGCGGTGAAAGTTATTTCTTAAAAATCATTATTGTTTGCGGTATCATTTGCACAAATAAAAAGAACGACTAATAATTTCAATTTTTTTTTGGGTGACAAAATCGGGACGTGATAAAATCGGGTCGACAGCGTGATAAAATCGGGGGTAGACATAAACGGAGAGTGACAAAATCGGGTCAACACTGTATTCGAATTCCGATAATCAAAGCGTTCCAAAGCTCCTATCGTTTGGTTGGACCGTTTGGCCTAAGGCCACTAGACCGATTGTTTAGCCCAGCGGTTCTCAACCTTTTTCTTGAGAGATACCTCTTTGAACTTCTGCATTAATTGAGGTACCCCTTATTTTTTTGGTGTAAATGCAAATAAGCGTAATTCATAAGATCTATGAAGAATGGACATGAAAACTAACGGGATATATGCTGCCGTGAATCGCATATTTGTCCCATATGAATAGGAAACCCAGCAAAGATGGGAAAGATATGCGATTCACGGCAGTATACTCTCTCCATAAAGTGGGCTAAAATTTTCAATATTCCGTGAAGCTTTCCAATTCAAATTAAGCTTATACATAAAGACTTTTATGACTATTGGACTATTGAGCCTCTTAAAAGGAGGCTTCCGAGCCGTTTTAATGGCGGCTTTGTAGCTCCTTAAAAGGAAGCCATTGTGCCTCTTGAAAGAAGGCTTCTAAGCCTCTTGAAAGAATAATTCCGAGCCCTTTGAAGGGCCCTCCTTACGAATCTCATGAAAGTTGGTTTCCACGCCTCTTGATAAGAGCCTCTTGAAGTTAGATTACCGAGCCTCTTTAATGGCGGCTTCCGAGCCACTGCAATGGCAGCTTCCGAGCCTCTTAATAGGAGGCTACCGAGCTTTTTCAAATGAAGCTTCCGGGCCTTTTGAAAGAAGGCTTCCGGGCCACTTGAAAGGAGGCTTACGGGCCTCTTGAAAGGAGGCTTCCGGGCCTCTTGAAAGGAGGCTTCCGGGCCTCTTGAAAGGAGGCTTCCGGACCTCTTGAAAGGAGGCTTCCGGGCCTCTTGAAAAGAGGCTTCCGGGCCTCTTGAAAGGAGGCTTCCGGGCCTCTTGAAAGGAGGCTTCCGGGCCTCTTGAAAGGAGGCTTCCGGGCCTCTTGAAAGGAGGCTTGCGGGCTCTTGAAAGGAGGCTTGCGGGCTCTTGAAAGGAACCTTCCGAGCCTCTTGAAAGGAAGCTTCCGGACCTCTTGAAAAGAAGCTTCCGAGCCTCTTAAAAGGAGGCTTCCGGGCCTCTTGAAAGAGGCTTCCGGGCCTCTTGAAAGGAGATTTCCGGGCCTCTTGAAAGGAGGCTTCTGGGCCTCTTGAAAGGAGGCTTCCGGGCCTCTTGAAAGGAGGGTTCCGGGCCTCTTGAAAGAAGGGTTCCGGGCCTCTTGAAAGAAGGCTTCCGGGCCTCTTGAAAGGAGGCTTCCGGGCCGTTTTAATGGCGGCTTTGTAGCTACTTAAAAGGAAGCCATTGTGCCTCTTGAAAGAAGGCTTCTAAGCCTCTTGAAAGAATAATTCTGAGCCCTTTGAAGGGCCCTCCTTACAAAGCTTCCGAATCTCATGAAAGTTGGTTTCCACGCCTCTTGATAAGAGCCTCTTGAAGTTAGATTACCGAGCCTCTTTAATGGCGGCTTCCGAGCCTCTTAATAGGAGTCTACCGAGCTTTTTCAAATGAAGCTTCCGGGCCTTTTGAAAGAAGGCTTCCGGGCCTCTTGAAAGGAGGCTTCCGGGCCTCTTGAGAGGAGGCTTCCGGGCCTCTTGAGAGGAGGCTTCCGGGCCTCTTGAGAGGAGGCTTCCGGGCCTCTTGAGAGGAGGCTTCCGGGCCTCTTGAGAGGAGGCTTCCGGGCCTCTTGAGAGGAGGCTTCCGGGGCTCTTGGAAGGAGGCTTCCGGGCCTCTTGAAAGGAGGCTTCCGGGCCTCTTGAAAGGAGGCTTCCGGGCCTCTTGAAAGGAGGCTTCCGGGCCTCTTGAAAGGAGGCTTCCGGGCCTCTTGAAAGGAGGCTTCCGGGCCTCTTGAAAGGAGGCTTCCGGGCCTCTTGAAAGGAGGCTTCCGGGCCTCTTGAAAGGAGGCTTCCGGGCCTCTTGAAAGGAGGCTTCCGGGCCTCTTGAAAGGAGGCTTCCGGGCCTCTTGAAAGGAGGCTTCCGAGTCTCTTGACGGGAGGCTTCCGGGCCTCTTAAGAGGAGGCTTCCGGGCCTCTTGAAGGGAGGCTTCCGGGCCTCTTGAAAGGAGGCTTCCAGGTCTCTTGAAAGGAGGCTTCCTGGCCTCTTGAGAGGAGGCTTTCGGGCCTTTTTGAAAGGACGCTCCCGGGCCTCTTGAAAGGACGCTCCCGGGCCTCTTGAAAGGAGGCTTCCGGGCCTCTTGAAAGGAGACTTCCGGGCCTCTTGAAAGGAGGCTTCCGGGCCTCTTGAAAGGAGGCTTCCAGGCCTCTTGAAAGGAGGCTTCCGGGCCTCTTGAAAGGAGGCTTCCGGGCCTCTTGAAAGGAGGCTTCCAGGCCTCTTGAAAGGAGGCTTCCGGGCCTCTTGAAAGGAGGCTTCCGGACCTCTTGAAAGGAGGCTTCCGGGCCTCTTGAAAGGAGGCTTCCGGGCCTCTTGAAAGGAGGGTTCCGGGCCTCTTGAAAGGATGCTTCCGGGCCTCTTGAAATGAGGCTTCCGAGCTGCTTGGGAGAACACAGCAAATAGTTTTAAAAATTCATCGAATTTTACCAGCAAGATCAACTTTAATTTATTTCGATATAAAAGAACAGTAAGATCTGTTGATTATTACGCTTGTTTGCAAGCTCCAAATATGTGCATGAAAATAAATTTAAAACCACAACACATTTGTATTTGTCAATGCTTCCGAGCCACTTGAAAAAAGGCTTCCGAGACTTAGATTTTAGATTTTAGTTCAGAAGCATATCCTTAACATATTATTCAACATTTTGTTTCGATCAGGTAGATCGCGTTAAAGATTTTTTTTAAATTTGTAAATCCGACATTTTGTCCTTTTGATCTTTTGTTCCGCAGCCCTTCATACACTGTGCTGGTTATGAAGGTAGGATTCAATTGTCTTTGTTTTATTGAACGCCATGCGTATTGTTTACAAGTTTTAGACAAAGTTTTGAAAGAGAAAAAAATATACAAGTATCAAAACATTCCAAATAAGCTTTGATTGGAATTGTAATATGGCCGCCATTATAAATTTTTCTCCGAGGTACCCCCTGAGGCCAGCGAAGGTACCCCCAGGGGTACATGTACCCAAGGTTGAGAACCGCTGGTTTAGCCAAACAAACCATTAGCCCAAAACTTTTCTGACCGAAAGTCATTTGGTAGAAAATGTCATTTGAGCAAAATGGACATGTGGTCGAAAAAATACGTTCCGCCAAATTGGTCGTTTGGTTTGGCAGAAAAGGACGTATAGCAATGCTCGTTTGGCCGAAAATGGCATTTTGCCGAAATGTCGATTGCCAAATGGGTCATTTGGTGTGAGGAGTAAGAAATAAAAAGTAATACGTCTTACTTCCCATTTGTTACTCCTCATACCTTACTTCTCATTGCTCACTCCCCACTGTAAAAATGATAAATTGCGAAGCTTTAAATGAGAAGTTTGCAATGAGAAGTTCTTCTCACTCGTTATTCTTCACTTTTGACTACTATGATGAGGAGTAAGAAAGAAAGGTATGAGACGTCTCACTTCTTATTCCTCATTTCTCACGCATCACTTCTCACTTCCCATTTCTAACTTCTTATTTCACACTTCTTATTTCTTACTGAGAAAAGTAAGAATTGTGAAGTGAAAAATAAGAAACTACAAATGAGGAGTGAGAAGTAAGAGGACTTACCTCTCATTTATTTTTAACTTCTCACTGAGGAGTGTTAAGTGAAAGGAAATGAGGAGTGAGACTTCCATTTCTCACTTTCCGCTCCTCATTTTTCATTTCACATTTTTTTCAATTCTCACTTCACAGTCATCGTTTTCCACTGTAAGAAGTGAGAAATGAGGATTGGGAAATGAGACGTCTCATTTCTCACTTATGTTTTCTTACCTCTTTTTCTTAATTCTTACTTTTGACTCCTCAAACTTTTCATATACACTTATTGTTCGGCCAAACGACATTTTAGGTGCTTCGGGCTGAAAGTCTCCTTAATAAAGATACAAAAAAAACATTTTAGGTCATATGACCCGATTAGAAAACGACATTTACGGTCGTATGACCCGTTCGTCCAAATGACATTTTTGGCCAAATGGTCTATTGGGCTGCGTAAGATCAAGCGAAAAGGCGGCAAGTTTGATGACGTTTGTTCTGGATATAGGCGTTGATGATACATGGTGATGAGCGCCAGATTCGAAAGTCGATTGTCTATCCTTTTCATTCATTATTTATTTTAATTTTAAAACCGTCTTCAATTTGTGAATTGCGCAATCATTTTAAAATTCAATTTTTGAAGTCGAAAAAACACACATTTGATTGAATAGTCTGCAGCACGTATCTAATAAGTTAATTTAGCCTCAATGGGTACGGTGGACATGAATCCATAGCAGTTGATGATTTCAGAGCTCAAGAGACGATGCATGAAATCGATCATTCTTCAGGATGTACATATAGATCAGTGTTAAACGTTATGACGTCAAATGACCTGTTCGGTCAAATGACCTGTTCGGTTAAATGACCTGTTCGGTCAAATGACCAGTTCGGTCAAATGACCTGTTCGGTCAAATGACCTGTTCGGTCAAATGACCTGTTCGGTCAAATGACCTGTTTGGTCAAATGACCTGTTCGGTCAAATGACCTGTTCGGTCAAATGACCTTTTCGTCCATTTCGACCATTCGGCCAGATGGATTTCGGCCTAGTGGTATTCGGCCAAACAACCCTTCCCCGTTAGCAACAAATTGCATTCAACGGCGAAACTTGTTATAAATATAAATGAATGTATACAAGGGGAGATCCCCCAGCGCCGGACACTTCTCTAAACGACATTTGCAGAGGTTCCTCCACCATTTTAGGTAGTACAAAAGAAAGCTTATGAAAAGTCCTTTACTTGCATGGAATATCAAATCCGTATGTTATAAACTTTGTACAAAATTTAAAATTGAACAAAAATACTAAAAATGTTCATGTTTCACATTACTTAAGAACGATTGAATCAACAGCATTAAAATAAATCGAATGCATTTTGAGTATGTGGAGATGATCAATATTAGCCATATTTTGTGCGGCCCTCTAAGCCTGACTCTATTCTCGAACGAATTCCGTAAAGGTTCTGCTTCGATTTTCGATTCTGGTCGAATGTTTAGAATCACGATCAGATTCTCTTTAGAAACCAAACGAATTTCGTTCGAAATTCAGAACAGATTCTGTTTAGAGTCCTGAACAGATTCTTTCTTGAACAGATTCAGAATCTCAAACGGTTTCCGTTTAGGATCCCATGACAGTTCTGTTCAGAATTCTAGAATTCAGAATTCTGTTTAGAATCTCGAACGAATTTAGCTCCGAATCTCGAGCGGATACTGCTCAGAATACCAATAGAGTTTTGCTCATAACCCCTCTGTGTAGCCCCAAATGGCCGGAGCGAATTGTTATGACAGCAGCTCTCCGTGGGTGCGTGTACACGCCACGGAGGTCTGACCAGAAGAGGGCGAGTCATGGCTTGCTGCGCACTGATCGACACGCTGAAGTGTTAATGTACAATCACACGCTGATGGTAATATACTCAAACCCCACATTTCCCTTCTTCTCTCATTAAAAAAAGGCAAAAAAAATCCTCTAGCATAGAACGCATTGATTTTTTTTAAAGTTATTTGCGCGAGACGAAGATGAACATATTGCTTTTGAGAAACCGATGATTTCCTTGGAAAACTGAACTCTAAAATAAACTTGTATGATCATCGTGGTTTTCAATCGCAGAACAACAAAATGCAAGTGAATAGGTTGTGTCAATAAAATGTTAAACTAAATTGGTAATTGATCTCAAAAAAACATTTTATATTATAGCAATAATCTAAATATCTTATACCGTCCATTAAATTCAACTATCAGCTTCATATATAGTAATACCAGCAAGCTGACCTTCAACATATCGATGTTGAACTTGCTAACAACCGCTTAGAACATGTGTTCCCAAATCAGTGGGCCGCGACTCCCAGGGAGGTCGTGGGCTGATCAATGATGGGTTGCGAAAGACGAATCTTGAATCATTATTTTGTCCCTATTTTGTCCCACAGATCTATCACAGCCATTAGATTTGGATCTATGTAGTGAATGAAGAACAATAAATTTTGAGATTTTGTCAAATACAATGAAATCCAAACAATCCAAATTCAATCCAATTCCAATAAAAATCCAAGCCAATCCAAATCCAATCAAATGCAATTCTAATCCAAATCTAAATCAAATCCAATTCAAATCTAGTTCAAATCCAATCCATATCCAATTCAAATCCATTCCAATCAAATACAAATCCAATTAAAATCTAATCCAAATCCTATCCAAATCCAATCCAAATCTATTATTCCACATTCAATCCTAATCCGTTCCACATCCATTCCAAATTCACTGCAATCAAAATCTAATCCAAATCCGATCCAAATCCAATCTAAATCCGTTCCAAATCCAAATCCAATCAAATGCAATTATAATCCAAATCTAAATCAAATCCAATCCAAATCTAACCAAAATCTAATCCAAATCCAATCCATATCCAATTCAAATCCATTCCAATCAAATCCAACCAAAATCTAATCCAAATCCGTTCGAGTTCCAAATCATTGCCAATCCATTCAAAGTAATATAATGATGGGATATGAAGCAATTCATAATGGTTTGTACAATCTAACGCAAATTTTTTTTTTATCCAAATTCTAAAAGCCAATGTGGGAGGGTCGCAAGCAATATGTGATTCTGCTAGGCGGGTCGCAGTTTGGGAACATCTGGCCTAGGATATGATATTTATCTAAAATTTCGCAGAGATATCATACTTAAATGGGATAGCATAAGTTTATTCCTAAATTTTAGACTTATGTTAACCAGTACTATTAGCCAATAACTCCAAAATTATGACTTTGTGAATGCTGGCATCGTTTTTTGAGCTTCATGAATGTTGAATATCTCATCCAACGGGTAATTCCGTTACGACTACTAAGTCAGCAAATTCCAAAATAACTTCAAGATAATATATCAAGCCTTCCAAACAACTTTGTAGCATATGATAGAACTCCATATCTCTCAGATTTCAATAGAACTAGCTTAACTGGTAGTCTCATGTACACTAAAGCTAAGTTATACAATTCAAACTAAATTTATTTTAACCAAAATAAATGTTTCCTTGGGATTTTCTAGATTGTCAAAAAAAATTTCGGCAGTCTCCCAGACACGCCATATGGTATTTCAAACCACAACCAGCGGTCTCCCATGCTTTGTGATTTTCCAAACCACAATCCATTTTCCAGCGGTCTTCCAGACGCGCTTTGTGGTTTTCCAAACCACAATCCATTATCCAGCGGTCTTCCAGACACGCTTTGTGATTTTCCAAACCACAATCCATTTTCCAGCGGTCTTCCAGACACGCTTTGTGATTTTCCAAACCACAATCCATTTTCCAGCGGTCTTCCAGACGCGCTTTGTGATTTTCCAAACCACAATCTATTTTCCAGCGGTCTTCCAGACGCGCTTTGTGATTTTTCAAACCACAATCCATTTTCCAGCTGTCTTCCAGACACGCTTTGTGATTTTCCAAATCACAATCCATTTTCCAGCGGTCTTCCAGACACGCTTTGTGATTTTCCAAACCACAATCCATTTTCCAGCGGTCTTCCAGACGCGCTTTGTGATTTTCCAAACCACAATCCATTTTCCAGCGGTCTTCCAGACGCGCTTTGTGATTTTCCAAACCACAATCCATTTTCCAGCGGTCTTCCAGACGCGCTTTGTGATTTTCCAAACCACAATCCATTTTCCAGCGGTCTTCCAGACACGCTTTGTGATTTTCAAACCACAATCCATTTTCCAGCGGTCTTCCAGACACGCTTTGTGATTTTCCAAACCACAATCCATTTTCCAGCGGTCTTCCAGACGCGCTTTGTGATTTTCCAAACCACAATCCATTTTCCAGCGGTCTTCCAGACACGCTTTGTGATTTTCCAAACCACAATCCATTTTCCAGCGGTCTTCCAGACACGCTTTGTGATTTTCCAAACCACAATCCATTTTCCAGCGGTCTTCCAGACGCGCTTTGTGATTTTTCAAACCACAATCCATTTTACAGCTGTCTTCCAGACACGCTTTGTGATTTTTCAAACCACAATCCATTTTCCAGCGATCTTCCAGACACGCTTTGTGATTTTCCAAACCACAATCCATTTTCCAGCGATCTTCCAGACACGCTTTGTGATTTTTCAAACCACAATCCATTTTCCAGCGATCTTCCAGACACGCTTTGTGATTTTCCAAACCACAATCCATTTTCCAGCGGTCTTCCAGACACGCTTTGTGATTTTCCAAACCACAATCCATTTTCCAGCGGTCTTCCAGACGCGCTTTGTGATTTTTCAAACCACAATCCATTTTACAGCTGTCTTCCAGACACGCTTTGTGATTTTCCAAACCACAATCCATTTTCCAGCGGTCTTCCAGACACGCTTTGTGATTTTCCAAACCACAATCCATTTTCCAGCGGTCTTCCAGACACGCTTTGTGATTTTTCAAACCACAATCCATTTTACAGCGGTCTTCCAGACGCGCTTTGTGATTTTCCAAACCACAATCCATTTTGCAGCGTTCTTCCAGACGCGCTTTGTAGTAATACAAACCCATTGCCTTGTGTTTTTTAAATCGTCAGATGTTTTAACACATTAGCACATTACCAATTGAATTCAACTCACCTTTTGAAATCAGCATCAGGATCCAACAAATAACCTGGCAGGATCGCCAAAATGTGTAGCCCCAAATGGCCGGAGCGAATTGTTATGACAGCAGCTCTCCGTGGGTGCGTGTACACGCCACGGAGGTCTGACCAGAAGAGGGCGAGTCATGGCTTGCTGCGCACTGATCGACACGCTGAAGTGTTAATGTACAATCACACGCTGATGGTAATATACTCAAACCCCACACCCTCTAGCATGAGAAACATAAGATCGAAATTACAGAATTGGTCGACGTAGGGGAAAATACCTATTCTTGGCAGTCTAAGACATTCGCCAAATTGAATGATAAAAATAATGAATAATTACACTGAAACACTGGTATACATTTGTATGCTCTTTCTTTGATGATTGGTGATCACTAAATATAACAGCTTTTACCACAAACTCAGTAAATTAAATCTTCTATCTTCTATATATATAAAAACCAATCTATGTATGTATGTTCGCTAACTACTTCTGAACCACTAGGCCGAATCCACCCAAATTTGGTACACACGTTCTCTATCCTCAGGGGAAGTTAACAAAGGGGGTGGGAGGGTCATTTAGGAAAGGGGGAGGGGTTTTGTTTAGAAAACGAACAATTATGTGTAACTTTCATCTCCCAGGACCGATTTCAACCAAATTTTGTACACATATTCACTATAAGGAAACAATCATATGAGAGATTTTGGGAAAGGGGAGGGTCTGGAGGGAGGGGTATTGTTCAGAAAACGGGTAATTTAGAGTAAATTCTGAACCCCTGCACCGATTTCAACCAAATTTGATACACACATTCTCTACCCTAAAGAAAAGATAACAAATGGGGGTGGGGCGGTCATTGTAAAAAGAGGGAGGGTATGGGGGGGAGGGGTTGTCTTTATAAAACGAGCAATTCAGTGTTACTCCCAACTTCCAGTACCCATATCAACCAAATATTGTACACGTATTCACTAAGAGAAGTCGATCACATGGAAGTGTAATTTGGGAAAGAGGGGGGGGTGATGGGGGAAGGGGTATTGTTCAGAAAACAGGCAGTTCAGTGTTTCTTTTGAACCCCTGGATCGCTTTCATCCAAATTTGGTACACACATTCTCTATCCTAAGGAGAAAATAACAAAGGGGTGGGATGATCATTGGGAAAAGGGAGGGTAAGGGGAAGGGTTGTCCTTAGAAAAAGAGCAATTCAGTGTAACACCCAACTCCCAGGACCGATTTCAGCCAAATTTGGTGCACACATTTTCTATCCTAAGGAGAAGATAACAAAGAAGGTGGAGGGTCATTTTGGAAAAAGGGAAGTTATGGGGAAGGGGTTGTCTTTAAAAATGAGCAATTCAGTGTAACTCCCAGGATAAATTTCAACCAGATTTGGTACACTTATTCTCTATTTTGGAAGATGTTTATTGAAAAGGTGGAAGGGCCAAACAAAGATATAAAAATATATTGATACAAAGGTTCAATTCTATGACCGGTAGATCTACCTCTGTGGGTTTCGTGCTACAGCATTGGACATTTTAATTCTATAATTTACTTTTCAGTCCCTAGCAAAGCCGGATACATATAGCTATTAGCTATCTATATATCTCGGATACTTATTCAACGTATGTGACGTATGTGATTTTGTAAACAAAAATTTAAACGTTGATTTCTGCAATCTGATAGCACTCCCACGCAAACTATCGCCACATACAGGTAGGGAAGGTTTCGGCTACATGTTCGTTGTGTTGGTTTGCGTGGGAGTGTCATCATATTTGACAAATCGACGTATGCATCTTTGTTTACAAAATCACATACGTCGTTTTGAATAAGTTGCCGAGATATATAAAACTCAATGTTTGTATGTTTGTGTGTATGCTCCAGCCTAACTTCTGAACCCATTATTGTATTGTTTAGTTATCGATCAATTCAACCATTTATCGAAATCATGGTTTGCCCAACGTGAAAAGCAATGATTAATGTGTTTCCTTCTGGATGGTGAATGTGATCCCTTCTTTAAAAATAGACGTTTGCCCGGAATAAGGCATCGGTGGATGTTTTTCCTTCTTTAGAAATAGACGTTTGCCCGGAATATGGCGATTATGGGTTTGCTCCCTTCTTCAAAATCAGTCAATGTTTTCAAATTAAATCTGCCTTCTTTTGATCAAATGATGAAGTATCGATAAGAAAACGCAATTATCCTGTTGACCAATTGGTTTATTCATTTTCCGATTGTGAAAAAAAAAAACTGCGAATCAAACTGGCAATTCCGAGCAAGGCCGGGTACATAAAGCTAGTTAAATATAAAGTAACAGGTCAACATTTCTTCTATTGGCATAGCAATTTCTATTATCAGCAATGAATTTGCTCCCTTTAGCAACTAGACATGGAAGTAGAAAACTGGTAATGTATTGGTGCCAAATGCTAGTTGTTTATATCCTCCAGTAGTAAAATTCATTCATATTAATCGGCCGCACGCTCATCTCGCGTCACTCAATTTTGGAACAAACTTTATTGTTTATCAAAACTGGATTAAAACAAAACATTAATTTTTAGCCTTGGCATCAATTTCATGTCTTGTAGATAGATAGGCAAAAGCATTTAAACACATTGTAAAACAATTTTAACCCTTATGCGGCCAACAAAAACAGACGTGAATGGCAGATAGGGTACCCGTGTACCCAGATATTGACATTTTAATAACTTTTACCTTTTTAAAACTATTTGAATAAAGTTGGCCATTTTGGAGAAGGAAATTTATATGCTTTTTGTCCGCTGCCAAGATTTACATCTTTTGTCTTTTGTAATGCCTTAGAGTCTACACGCGTAAGTAAAAGTCTATCAACCAGTTTCAAATATACAACTTGCTCTTTGCGGTTTTTACATGATATGTTTTTTTCATAAAAAAAAACATAGTGGTTGTGTACATGACACGACCGCTCGACGTAAACTACGTAAAACCAAATCTATATACATAAGAATGAATTTTTGTCTGTCTGCCCTTATAGACTAGGAAACGGCTTGAACATTTGTATGTAGAGGTTTTTGGGAACGATGAAGATTCTTATGATGGTATTAGACCCTTCCTCTGCTGGAAGGGGGACTCCCATATAAATAAAGTACAAATTTCTGCTTTAATCGAAAATTTACTAATTTCGAATACTTAACCCTTTAAGGCAGTGGCAGCTATATTGCCACCAACAAATAATATGTTTTTCTATTTATTAACAAGAGCTCTACTTATTATATCACATGTAGTGACTTTATTTGCTTCCTAGTAACACCCCAGATGAATTTGAGCCATAAAAAAAATTGAAATGTCAATTTGAGAACAGTTTTTTACGAACAGATCGTAAGTTTCGAGTGGAAGAAGGATTTTCAGTTATAATTCGTTAAAAAAACGACAAAGATATATTTTTTCCCGTTGGTATCAATTAATTTGAATCTCCTGTGTTAGATTACTACGTGATTAGCGTGAAAAAGCTTTGCCTTTCTGTATATTTGGTTTTTGGATTTTTGACGAAATTGTGTTTTTTCCCAAGGGTGCAAAAAAAAAATTTTTCAATTATAATGCGTTTTACGACTCTTCCCCAAAAAATGTAACGTGCCTTGATTTGACTGGTTTTACGTAAAACCTAATTTTTAAAAATCTTTTTATATTTTTGTAGTTGCCTGTTTTCCCGCTTGCCGGGCAATGGCAACTATATTGCCACCAATGTTGTCCCGCTTCGCGGGCAGTGGCAACTATATTGCCACCAATTTTTCAATGTTTCTGAACTGTTTAATGTATAACAAACATACATTTGAGTTTAATACCATGTCAACATTGTGTCCTATTGTTGTTTTTGTTAATTTATTGTTTAGATTCGTCTGCCTTATAAAGGGTTAACCGTCTTTTAAATAATGTAAAAAAAATATAATTAATCAATTTTAGGTGAAACGAAGCACGTCGATTCTGGTAGTATAGTATATTAACAATATATTCGCGAGTCTTCATAATATTATGTTGAATAATGGGCAGCACTATCCTATCTAGCCGCTGGAGCCACCCCATTCTTACACTACAGTTGAATAATAGATAATACCCTAAAAGTAGGCATTTATTTATGGTTGAAATGCGCTATGTAGGAACGGGAATGGTTATGATTTTTTTTGATGAGCTTGGAAAGTATTGAAGATGCAAAAGGAAAACGGTCCTGTCAGCCACATAAGGGTTTAAATATATACGGTGTTGCTATCCTATTGATATAATTCATGGTCTGCGTAAAAATCTGAATAGAAGCATTCGTATTTTAACACTTATTCAAAATAAATGTAACGCCGGATATTTTGTTCGCAGTTTTGCTAAAATCAAATGATATAGAATTGTGCGTGGTATTTTTTAGCGTGTGTTTGATATGCTCACAAACACATTCTCTCGCTCTACTCCGAAGTTTGCTGCTGTCAAAGAAAACAAACAGTCCCGACTTTATTTAGTGAAACATAGAGCAAATATTGCATAAATTTGCTCTTTGTGGTGATAATCAAGTGGTGATAAAGTGTAAAAAGTAGTATACGTACTTAATTTGTCGTGTCATACGCAATTAAGAGGAGAAACAGGCGATCCAAAAAAGTAAGTAACAGTTTGCTTTTCGTGCGCTGCTTTCTTTGGCAATGCAAAAACGGCAAGGATTTCGTAGGTGCAAATTTGTTTCGGTGATTAACTCATCAAATCTTGCTACTATTACACAAACAATTTATTCAAATGAAAGCTTAGACTTGAAATTGTGTGATTGAATCAAAATTATGTTCATAAATAGTGTATGTTTGCTGGAAAACGCAAATATTGTTGAGGGTGCCAACAACGGTCGCACCCTGCCAATGCCGTATTCTACCCTATTATCGTTTGGAAAAACAGCTTAGAATGTTTTCTGCCTACTGGGCCAAAATATGCTTTGGCGAAAAAACTATTTCTCGGGTCGAGTCCACTACTGCAAAAACGGTACTGTAGTGTTATGACTAAAAGTCACCCTAATAAAAAATCCCCCTAGAATTACAATATAAATTACTGTAACAGTACGCTGCATTTAATTGAAATTACGGGAAACTTTACATTTAAAAAATCGATTTTTTTTTCGAACGAATGTTTCCCATTACAATTGAATTTATTGTAATTCTATTGACTACATTTTACTGCAATGTGAACTGAAAAACAATTGTTGCAAATATACTGCGGCCCGCTTCAACAGCTCAAAACTTTTGTGCGGCTCTTGATAATAACCTTGCTGGGGACCACTGTTTTAAATAATGATCATGATTTGTAAGAAGTATAATGCAACTGTGGTGCAATATCAATTTATGTATCCGTTAGCTGTCCTCCGGGTCCGGACAGTGAGGTTTTTCATGTGAACAAAAATATTCATTATTTACACTTGTTTTGATAAACTTACTTAAATCCAATTCTTCTTGCTAAGGTACCATGAAGCAACCGAAATAGGCAGAAACAAAAATTGAAGATGTCATTAAAAACGGTGGAATTTGAAGGATGTGAGCAATTTAGCTGGAAAGTTTAATAAGCTTTACCAACACATTTTAATATCTATAACTTAAAGCAAAATACTATTCTAAGTGATGTCTTTACTCATGTAATAGGAACTTGTTCGGTACTTTCCGGTCCGAACATTTTCCTGGACTGTGAAATGTTTCATCAAAATTTATCATCAAAATACATCGTTGAAACCCGTGTTCAAATGATCAATTGTAGTTAGTATGAATCACCAATGATCATATTTTGTGTACACCCAGATTTTTTACAGGGTTTGGTTTTAATCGTTTAAGAAAAAAATCACAAAAAAATCAAAGAAAAATCAGGTGGTATTTAAAACGCTGTGAAAGTTCGGGGTAACCGAGAAATTAATGAATTCCTATCATTCTGAGTATTTAAGTATGCAATCCTTATAATTAGAGAGTTTTTCTTGAAATGGCTATCAGTGCTAATTTATACGTTTTTTTGTATATCTTAAACACTTGAATGCAAAAATGAACATAATTTTATTTTTTTCAAAAATTTGTACGGTATGCACATGCACAGTTTTTCGAGTCGAATTTTACACTTACCCCCTTTATATACTTCCCCCAGTGTATTTTAAATTATACTTCCTAATTATGAACAGATAGATTCTATCTTTTACTAGCTCACATTCCCAAATGTTTAAAAATTGAAGAATAACGTCTAGGTAAAACGAATTTTAAGACTGAGCAGCAAGCTACTATATGAGTAATTCGAAGCTCCACCCTGTGAAACACGAAGTTGCGGCGATCTTTACCCATCAGTTCAGCTGCCCATGTTTTTACCTATGCTTTTCCTATGTTTCCCTTCATGGTCGACTCGACTTAATTGCTGCAGCATCTAGATCTACAGCAGAGCGCTGACAGCGCTATGGTGGGTGGTTTAACATCAAGCTGCTAGCTGTTTTGCATTCCTTCCTCTCTCAGCGCAACTGGTTGCTGCTATTATCCGCAGATTATCAGGTCGTAAAGAAACACCATCTCTGTCTAAGTTCCGGATTTTCCACTGGCATCTAACAAGCACCCTGGCCCGCAACGGTGTGCCAGAAGCTATAAGTAATCACCTGTACGGCAATTGGCTGGCTGAGGCGAGAAACTTGGTCACAAAAATTGACTGCAATCATGTCAGTTTGCAGCTGCTGCTGTCATGATCGTTCCAAGCTGTTGATTTCAACACCATCGGCATGATCGGCATCGGTGAACCACCGCTCCAGCAGAGCGCCCCGAACAGATTAGTCATAGACACCCTCCTCACCTCAGGACCCATGTTCCAATCCCATCGCCAACAACTTCGGAAATTCGCTCGATCTAACCTGTTTCCAGAACTATTTACATTGATCACCGTCCGAAAATCACCCTCTCGATCAATTTCCGAGCGATTAATCCGGCAACTTCTGAGGGTCGCGGAGGGAGCAAAACCGCGCGTACTTAAATCTTTTCATTATCACCTGTGAATAAATTGGATCTTTATCGAAAATTAAAAGGTGTGAGAAAGTAATTTCCTGCTCCGGTGCAAGAAAACAACCGTAAATCACAAAATTGCTCGGCCGGATAGAGTTTGGTCGGTCGGACCGGCGCGCGGAGGAGCGAAGTAATAAAAACAGATTTCGGAAGCTATCTCAATTTCATTTAATATTCCATAACCACAAACTTTTTACTTCTTACTTGCACACAGTCTTCTTCTCTCGAGACAGCTACTATTGGGGAGTAGATATGGGGGAAAGTGACGCGAAAGGCATCACTCGATGAGAAATTCCTTCAAAAATATGGGAAAGCTGTTTTATTTTTCATCTCACTGGGACGTATTGATCTCAAAAGAATATGATAATGAATTTAAACTCCTTAAAACTCCTTGAAATATAAACATCATCGAATGTGTGCAAACTTAAATTGCAAACATTCTCAAAAATATTCAAATTAAGTCATGAATTAAATGCATCTGTATGGAATTAAAATTCAGACAATCGGCCTGATCTTTCAATAAGAGCTACCTCACCCAACCGGTGATTGTTAAATTTTCTAACAATTATGTATGAGAAGCTACTAAAACCTATAGGTTCTCAAACAGAATCGTTAGAAAATCTAACAGTCGGCTGGTAGGTTGCTGATACGAATATCAGTATCAATAATGCCATTCGTGAAATTTATTTTTGTTGAGTTCACATTTAAAAAAAACTTCCTATTTGCACGTTGAACCAACTTCTCTACTTCTCCTTCACTTACTCGATTATGTGTTGTTCGATACGGGAGGAAGCAGTGAGAGGTCGCGGAACGACGGCTATGAAGTTAGTTCCCGAGAGGTGCGTTTAGAGACATCATCGGTTGGGATATGCTCAGCCGAGACGTGCGAGGAAATGGCAAGTCATCTCAAGTCGGTACGGGAGGTAAGCGCACGTCATAATAGGCATCATTTTCGACATTTGTGGCGTACCACCTGAGCTGCTCCGTACACGGCGTGATTTCGAGTGTGCACCGACCGGCTGTCTGCCCAATTTCTGAAATAAGGGGCATCTCGAGAGAGGAAAATTTCAACTATTTTAAGCTGCCGTGTAGTGCCTTTGAATTGGATTGCAGCGGGTTATGGTCTATTGAGACTGCGGAATTCAACTGTGGAGAATTTGAGCTATTTGAAGAAGCTATTGGTTACGGGTGGATGGTGAACTATTGAACTTTTTAAGTACGGCAGATTGAGTATATGATATTTGTGAAACATAGCCATGACTGTTTATCTAATTCTGCTTCTTCTTCTTCGGAAATTGTAAGAAATTTTGAAACCTTTTGACTGACTATGCAGTTATATTTTGATCCTTCTTACCAGGCATTCTAGAAGCTATGAAACAAATTCCAAAAAAACGTGGTGATCAATTTTATTCCTGAAAGAGACTTAAGGAAAATCAAGGTTTCTTTTGCAGATATATGCAGATATTTGCAGGGTTTTCTACTGGAGATTTCGAGAGTTATGGAAATTATTCCATTTTGAAGTTATGATATAAACAGTTTTTTGTTTCATGAACAGTAGATACATAAGTATTAGATTGGTAATGGTGCTGTAAATCTTGTGATCAACGTGCTTCGCCCAATACGGTACTTTATGTGTCCTTCTGTTTTATCACAGTTGCCCAATTTTCGTTTCCGTCTGCATGTTGTGGGACTTAAGCTAGTTACGTAATCCGTAAAAGGCGGGAAACGTCATTGTCACATAGGCGCTTTTTTGACTGACTTGTGATGTTTTGTTTTGTAGAAAGAAAACCGAAAGTAGATCATATCAATTCATTCGTACATTTGTCGTTAGGTATCCTCAGTTGGAAGGGTAGAAGGATATCCGATACGGTTTGTGATCAATTGGATCCGCTAGTGGAAAATTTGTGCAAGAAAATGGGTAATTTTTCATTGGCGCTTAGTGTGATTTGGCTGAACCCCGACCACATGTCACAAGCGTTCCAAGGTAAACAAATTCTTCAACAACTTCAAACACATCCCCATCAAGCACCAACTACCTCAGCACCAACACCACTAGGTCTTCCTCTATCTCTACCTGCCAACATGTACTTTGTCTTGGCAGAGTTAATGGTTAAGCCTATCCTCGCCGTCTTTCTCTTCAGTGGGACAAAAGCCTCCACTACTGCTCTGCGATCGTTTCCAATAAGGTCGATGTCGTCCGCTGAACCGATGAGCATATACGACCTTGTTATGATAGTGCCGTTATTCTGCACGCCAGATCTCCTAATAGCGCCTTCGAGTGCAATGTTGAACAATAAATTCGAAAGTGCATCACCCTGCTTCAATCCGTCTAAGGTCACAAACGAGGTTGACACTTCGTCTGCAATCCGAATACTTGATTTCGAGCCATCCAGCGTTGCACGTATCAGTCTAATCAGTTTCGCTGGAAAACCATGTTCGGACATTATCTGCCACAGCTCATTTCTTTTCACTGAATCGTACGCTGCTTTGAAATCAATGAACAGATGGTGAGTCTACAAGTTGTACTCCCGGAATTTATCAAGGATCATCCGCAGGCTAAACATCTGATCCGTCGTTGATCAGCCCTCACGAAAACCTGGCTGATATTCGCCGAAGAACGACTCCTCAAGCGGTCTCAGTCTGTTAAGGTCACTCCTGACGGAATCCAAGTTTCAAAGTGCTTGCGTTTTCGGGGGCACACTACTCGATACGGAAGCAACGCACAACTGTTATTTTTAAATATTTCACGCATGCTGCGATGCAGCAAAGCTAAATAATCAAAAATGACAGATGTGTGACGCCTCCGTATCGAGTGGTGTACTCACGAAAACGCGAGCACTTTGAAACTTGGATTCCGTCAGGATTGACCTTAAACAGGATACGCGACAGGATTTTGTATGCCGAGTTCAGAAGGATGATCCCTCTGTAATTGGCACACCCTAGTCTGTGCCGTTTACACACTTAACTCATTTCACCGTATTCGGTAAATTTTACCGAAATCTCAACAGCAGAACTGTTCGGTAATTTATTTTACAGATTTTTTGTAATTTTTTCCATTGCTCAACTGTCAAAATCACCGAAAATCAGTTAAATTATTTACAGAACAGTTCTGCTGTTGAGATTTCGGTAAAATTTTACCGAATTCGGCGATTTATTTTAAGTGTGTATAGATTGGACACATGAGGCCATCCAACCAGCCGGCAGGCAGTTCTTCATCCTCTCATATTTTCTGGATAATGTGGTGGATTGATTGAAGCAGCTGCTAACTTACGTGTTTGAGAAGCTCGACCGGGATCTCATCCTTCCCAGCAGCTTTACTATTTTTCAGCTCGTTTAGAGTCTTCTTTACCTCGTCCAGCGTTGGTGGTCCCACAACTTGACCGTCACCGACTATGTTCATCCTGCTCCTAAATACACCTTCATATTCACCGTTCAACAAATCTTCGAAGTGCTTCTTTCACCTGGCTGCCATCATAGTCTTGTCTGTCAGCAAACTCCCGTCTCGGTCATTGCGGACACTGGCGCAGTCTTATGTCGCGCGCCATTGACTGTTGCGTATAACCTCCGCATATCGTTCCTATCCATGTTCTCCTGCGCTTCAGCTATCACACTCTCTTCGTGTTGCCTTTTTTTCTGCGGTGGATTCGTTTCTCTTCTGCCCTTCTGCTGTCACAGCTTCGTGGATATTTACCCACAATCTGTTGACGTCTCCAGATCCGATGGCATCTCCTATCTGCTCGCCCAGCTTCTGGTGGTACTGTTCAGCAACTCCTTCAACTGACAATCGTTGGATATTGAAACGCATAGTTCTGTTGTCTCGTGAATTCGTGACGCTGGAAAGTCGCACCCGAATTTTTGCAACTACATGTTAGTGATCCGAGTCAATGTTGGGACCTCTGATGGACCTTATATATAACATCCGTGAAATGTCTTCCGTCGATCAGTAAGCAAGTGTCTCCACTCGGATGTTGCCATGTATGTTTGCGGATATTCTTACGTGCGAAGTAGGTACTGCTGATTGCCATCCCTCTAGCAGCAGCAAGGGTTACAAGTCGACCATTATCATTGGTAGCGGAATGAAAACTTTCTCTTCCGATCTGCGCATTTGCATCCCCGATGACAATCTTTACATCGTGTGTAATGCACTCTCCGTAGGCCTTATCAAGGCTCTCATAGAACTCATCCTTCACGTCATCAGGCTTGTCGTTCGTTGGGGCATAGATGCTGATCAGGCTATAGTTGAAGAATTTCCCCCTTCATTTTCAAAACGCAAATGCGGTCGCTTATCGCCTTCCACCGGATAACACGCTTCATCTGCTGCCCGATTACCACGAAGCCAACTCCTCGTTCTGCTCTGTCATTTCCGCTATAGTAGATATGGTACTTGAATGAACTGTTCGATATGGGATCCACCGCCCGGAATTCACGTTCTCCAGTTGTGGGCCACCGTCTTCTTCTTCTTCTTCTTCTTCTTATTGGCATTACATCCCACAATGGGGCAGAGCTGCCTCGCAGCTTAGTCTTCATTAAGCACTTCCACAGTTATTAACTGCGAGGTTTCTAAGCCAGGTTACCATTTTTGCATTCGTATATCATGAGGCTAACACGATGATACTTTTTATGCCCAGGGAAGTCGAGACAATTTCCAATCCGAAAATTGCTTAGACCGGCACCGGGAATCGAACCCAGCCACCCTCAGCATGGCCTTGCTTTGTAGCCGCGCGTCTTACCGCACGGCTGAGGATGCCCCCACCGTATTTCCTGGATTGCTGCCACACTCACGTCGACCTTCTGCAGCTCACGAGCCAGGAGTCCAACACGTGCGGGTTCATTCGAAGATCACACGTTCCAAGATCCGACTTTCAAATCGTTGTCCTTTATTCGTTGCCGTTGGATCAATCCGTTTGCTCTACTTTTGCCTTTCTTGGTAACTGCAGAATCTTCGGTAAGCTACCTTTCCAGGGTACCAACATCGCGTTGAAGGGGCTGTCTTCTCGATGCTGACACGATGCAGCATGATGTGCACAGTTTAGTTTGGTGTCAGGCCATTAGGCCGAAGGTCAATAGGCCGAATGGTCATTAGGCCGAACGGTCATTCGGCCGAATTAGCAAAAAGAAGCAAGAAGTGAAAAATGAGAAGTGCTTTCTTCACCTTACCCTTCTTCCTTCTCCCTTCCTGTATCTTTCCTTCTTCTTTTCTTCCTTCTCCCTTATTCCTTCTTCTTTCTTCCTTCTTCCTTATTCCTTCCTCATTCTTCCTTTTTCCTTCTTCCTTCTACCTTTTCCTCCTTCCTTCTCCCTTTTCCATCTTCCTTTTTTTCTTCCTACTTTCTTTCCTCTTCCCTCTTCCTTCTTCCCTCTTCCTTCTACCTTCTTTCTTCTTCCTTCTTTATTCTTTCTTTTTTCTTCCGTTTTCTTCCTTCTTCCTTCTGCATTTTTTCTTCTTCCTTCTTTCTTCTTCCTTCTTCCTCCTTCTCTCTTCCTTCTTCTTTCTTCTTCCTTTCTGCTTCTCTCTATCTTCTTCCTTCTTCCTTCCTCCTTTTTCTTTCTTCCTTTTTTTTTCTTTCTCCTTCTTTCTTCTTTATTCCTTCTTCCTACTTTCTTCTTCTTGCTTCCTTCTTCCTTCTTCCTTCTTCCTTCTTCCTTCTTTTCTTATTTCTTCTTTTCTTCTTCCTTCTTTTTTCTTCCTCCTTTCTTCTTCCTTCTTTCTTTTTCCTTATTCCTCCTTCCTTCATCCTTCCTCCTTCTTTCTTCTTCCTTCTTCCTTCTTTCTTCATCCTTCTTTATTTTTCTTTCTTCTTTCTTCCTACTTCCTTCTTCCTTCTTCATTCTTCATTCTTCCTTCTTCATTCTTCCTTCTTGCTTCTTCCTTCTTCCGTCTTTCTTCTTCCTTCTTCCTTCTTGCTTCTTGCTTCTTCCTTCTTCCGTCTTTCTTCTTCCTTCTTCCTTCTTCTTTTTTCCATTTTCCATTTTCCATTTTCCTTCTTCCTTCTTCCGTCTTTCTTCTTCCTTCTTCCTTCTCCCTTCTTCCTTCTTCCTTCTTCCTTCTTCCTTCTTGCTTCTTGCTTCTTCCTTCTTCCGTGTTTCTTCTTCCTTCTTCCTTTTTCCATTTTCCATTTTCCTTCTTCCATTCATCCTTCTTTTTCTTTCTTCTTTCTTCTTCCTTCTTCATTCTTCCTTCTTCCTTCTTCCTTCTTCCTTCTTCCTTCTTCCTTCTTCATTCTTCATTCTTCCTTCTTCATTCTTCCTTCTTGCTTCTTCCTTCTTCCTTCTTCCGTCTTTCTTCTTCCTTCTTCCTTCTTGCTTCTTGCTTCTTCCGTCTTCCGTCTTTCTTCTTCCTTCTTCCTTCTTGCTTCTTGCTTCTTCCTTCTTCCGTCTTTCTTCTTCTTTCTTCCTTCTTCCTTTTTCCATTTTCCATTTTCCTTCTTCCTTCTTCCTTCTTCCTTCTTCCTTCTTCCGTTTTTCTTCTTCCTTCTTCCTTCTCCCTTCTTCCTTCTTCCTTCTTGCTTCTTGCTTCTTCCTTCTTCCGTGTTTCTTCTTCTTTCTTTCTTTTTCCATTTTCCATTTTCCTTCTTCCTTCTTCCTTCTTCCTTCTTCCTTTTTCTTTCTTCCTTCTTCCTTCTCCCTGCTCATTTCTTCCTGCTCCCTTCTTCCTTCTTACTGCTTCCTCCTTCTTCCTTTATACTTCTTCCTCATTGCGCACTACTCACTTCCCACTCCCAAGTTCTCATTCGGCCTAATGGCCATTCGGCCTAATGACCGTTCGGCCTAATGACCTTCGGCCTAATGACCCAGCATCGTTTAGTTTAGAGTCCCTCGCTGGCACTCGGATGATGATCAGCTAACATGGAGAACAGACGCTTGATCAGATGTTGCACCTCCGCAGATGACCAAATCCTCCCTTCCCTGTCAGCATACGACCACAGTTCCCACCGGGGTTGGTTACCCGATCTTCCCTAAGGTTGCTCGTATCCCGGCCAGCACCACGAGGAGTTAGGGATAGGAGTTGCCGGGTAAGAGGCTAAGGACCGCGAATTAGGGTCTATTTCATCCCTTCAGGTACGCGAAGTACCAATGGTACGCATTACCCAGTATTTGCCGTGGCTTCTCCTAACCAGCGCTAAAAAATGTCAATGTTTTTGTATAATTTTCAAGATTTTTTTTCATGAAGCTAGCAGTGGCTTCATTAATGGTGGTGGTCGAGAGGTTGTCGAAAAAAAAAATAGAAGGGGAGAAAGGACCTCGCTAACGATACTACTCACTTTTTGCTTAATGCCAGGTTTTTCTCCGCTTGGGAAGTCACATCTGATGGGAATGCTTCCTTGGAGTCTAACTCCCACAACTCGGAGATCTGTGCTAATTTGGAGGACATCAAAGGCAGGATCCCTATCGCAACTGATTGAACCTACCTTACATGTTCAATAGTATTTCCCTCCGAGGGAAAAATCCAAAGATTCGGAAGGAACACGGTTGACATCCTGGAGGTCTATGGTCCAGGGTAAACTGTGGTTCATCAATAGTTATAGGTTTGGAAGGTTGTATCAGAACCCGTTGATGTTCCACTGAAGGCAAACATTATCCTCCAGTAGAAGCGTAGGAGTTGGAATGGAGGCGGGAGTATTGCCTGATACGCAGGTAGGGGCGATGATATCTCAGATATGCTGCGCTGAACGATGGGGAAGATAGCGCTTTGGGAGTTCATTTGGGTGTCGTTAAAAGCGTCCATGGATAGAAGAGTCTTGATTGGTTGGGCCAAGGTAGCGTTTGGTTTCGTACGCGGGCTGGACAGGGTTGAGTAGAAACAAGAACCCCTTCAGCCTTGGCAGCCTGTGGAAGCAGCAAAAACGAGTATGACTTTGCTGCTTTTACAGACTGCCAAGGCTGAAAGAAATTCCTGAAGCTAAAGAATTTAAGTCGTTAAGCAATTCTAGTTGAGTGGAATGCTGGTAGTGAGGGAGCATCCATAAATTACGTAACGCTTAGAGTGGGAGGGGGGTTTCCGAAGTGCGACAGTCCATACATTTTTTTTTAATGATTTATACAAAAAGTGTGACATAGGGGGGAGGGGGGTTGAAAATGGCTAATTTTTGCGTTACGTAATAAATGGATCTTCCCTGACAGGGTTTTCCACCTAGGTTTGAGTACCCGGAGAACCTGGAAGCTGTATCTGTTGCCTGTTGGAACTTATAACCCGGATGGTGTCCCCGGGGTACCCGAAAAGTGATCGATGGGACTTGCCGCCCGAAAAGATTGGTTCGAAGTGTCCGTGTGTGCTCGTTGTACTTACAGCGTTCATGGTTCTGACAGCTTTTTGAGTGTGGTTGAACTGCATATTGCTGCTCGAGGGCTTGAATGCTACGTCGTCCTTCGGGGAAAAATAAAGCGTCCCGAGAACGCCAAACTGGATTCGTTTGTTTCCTCCGAAGAAACAGCGGCTTGAAACCTCGCGCTTTCAAAATGGCTTGTAAGGGGATAATGTATATTGTATCCCTTTTCCGTTTATCTCCTAGCACTTGGAGCGGGGTAGAGATGGTAGTTCCGGTGTGATCAAGATTTTGGTTTAGAATGCATTACAGTTTTGGAGCATTTCTACTCTTTTGAAGTCTTATAACACTATTCCTGATGATATGTCGATCTATTTCCTGTCTGGAACGTAAATTTGTCAGCTCCCGACGGTAACATCAAACGTATATTTTTTAAAATAAACTACCCAGTTGACACAATAGACCTCCCATAAATTGAAAATCAATCTACAAGTGGCGCCATAGTCTTGTTGATTTTGTATCCGATATGAATGTATAATTAATGTATATTACGGTCAAGCGTCGAAATGGTCAAAAGTTTATGCCCACCCTGCGAAATATCAGTCCTATTTTTATGCTGCTTCTTAATAGTAGATCGAGAGACTACGTTTTGGGCTTATAGCGCGCATCAAAAGCAATAAAACTCGAATCTGCGAAACCCGTTCATCTGCACATTAGCCATAAGAAATAAAAACAGGGTTCAAACACTCAAATGTCAACAGCTCCACTTCTGGATCCAGTTTGGCTCGTTTTGTTCTAGTTTTCAACCGGGTGGCGATTCAAAGCTTACCATTTAGCGTACGTGAACCGAATTGTTATATCACTATCTGCTAATTTCCGCGGACGCAAGCTGTCAGAGCTTGCTCCCATAAAATTTATTTCAAATATAATGATGATGCTTCGACACCTATTAAAATTTCATGATCTCCTGCCGGCAGCCAATTTTCACCTCTACCACCGTAGAACTTGTCAACCCGATAAATTTAAATTGCCGCGAGCATATAACTCGGAGCCAAGAACCCAACAGGGGGAGACACCACCGCTATAAAACCCTAGGTGACAATTAGCGCTACCCCCTGACGGTGGAACGATCGCAGCTCAGTGGTGTTCGGGAAACGAATGTCTCTGACATAAAACCAGCACCAAGACGACGACGGCGAATCGAAGTTTTTCTGCAGTGATATCGAGTGTCACGGGCAGCAACAATGGGCAGATTCTAAACAGCTAAAGATCAACCAGTTAATAGAAACACGGATAGAATTATTTTTCAAATTTCCGTTTGTCATACTTCGGGGAAATTTTACAGGATTTCGAATACAGATATACAGATATGCCAATTGAACTATTATTTAATAATTTTCTTAGTGTATGTACGTTAAGAAATATGAAGGAGTAATCGCGGGATTCGCATTATTAATGAGTTTATAGCCTTAATAAATTATCCATGTGACGACTGCCTTTAATGGACGACAAATTTCAATTTGATGATAGAAGCGATCTGTGAGTTGTTTACGAAATAATACTTCGAGAGTGGGTGGTATTATTCTCTGAACCAATTAAATTCATGACATTATATCGGAAAGTTGTTTCATATAAAATATAATACAGGATGAAAAATAACGCTTTCCTTTTCTTGTACGACAAAATCGTATCGAATTCATTTCAAATTGATTCACAGTGTCATTTGTCTATTGAATCAGCTCGACGAATTGAGTAAAAATCTGTCTTTCCGTATGTGTGTCAACAAAAATGATTTTAACATAAGTCAACAATAACAATTCTCAAACGATTTTCTTACAGCATTTTTATTTGCCGGAGAATAAGGAATTCAGTATTGAATTACTTACATCTGTTTCGTTCAAAGGTGATCTTCGCGTTTCTTTGGTCGGATGAAGTGGCTTTGGTCCGAGAAAAAAATAACGAAGAAATTTGACACCGATGCCACAATTATAGTGGCTAAATCAAAATTTTGTCACAAATTGACGCACATAAAATTTGAGCTCGAAAGCTTGATGGATTATGGAAATTAAATCAAAATCAAATAAATTTATACATAAGGTACACCGGGGCAAGTTGAAACGGTTTTTTCAAAGTTGAAATTTGAAGTGCTATAAAAAAATCGCTTTTTAATAAATTTTGAATCCGTTTGCCGTGTTTGCTAGTTCGGGCCAAAGATTAAACATAAAAAATAAGCAACCTCACCAAACTTTTTTATAAATATTTTGTATATTGAAATTACTTTTTTATGTGCATCGTTTCAACTTGCCCCGCGTATCGGGGCAAGTTGAAACACTGCGCTACCTACAGAGATAAGCTATTTTTTCCGTATTAAAATCACAATATATGTACTCAGTGAGACTCAAGATGCACGAGGTTGTAAAGGTGACTAAATTCGCATAAGAGTCCCATGTACATTTTTGATGATTTTGATTTTCTTTCTAGAAACTAGCTTAAAATTGTCTCCTGTTTAAGAAAAACTGATAACATAATAGGCTTTCTTCTAAAAATTTTAAAACCAAATCCCAAATTGTGTCGCCTCATCTTGATATTTACTCGCATAAAAGTCACATTCCAGATATTGATATTCTTCAAAAAATAAACTTAAATATGGTCCATTTAATTGTCTCATATCAATATATACCGTGAGACATCGAAATCCGTACTCTAGACTATAGAAATCGAATGCAAATGAAACGTTTGTCTTTGACACGGGAAGAAGTGTTTCACATTTACACATAAAAACTTCGAAAAACATGAGAAAATTATGAATTAAGTCAACTACTCCTGAATCGAAATCCGTCCACCGCGCCCGGATTTTGAATCAAAGGATCATTATCCGTACAGCTATTTTTAAACTAAATATTTAATTTGAAGCAGACTGATAAAACAAACTATCATTGTAAATAGTTCAATACGCACCTTCAAAACCGATCCTCTGTTTTGTAGTCCACTTATCTTATGTAATGATTCGCAATTAGCAATTAAAAAACAGTAACCTCTGGTGTAATTATGCTCTACCCGTAGAACAATGGCGGCAAAAACTCGTTTGGTGGGTGGCGACTTGTTTTGATTTTTGTTGTTTCAATTTCAAAGCCTACTTACATTACTATCAAACATCTGAGTTTTAGAAAAAAAAAATGCGAGGCAGACGTTTTGAATCGTTGTTTCAACTTACCCCGCACCACACATTTCTATTTGCCCCGATGGGTTTAAATTGCGGAGCAATTTCAAACGACCAAAATACAAAAATTAAAACGGATCTCCCATCGATTTTTCATAATCATTATGTTTGTTCAACATTGAATGATTACCAACCGGGAAAATTTAAGGAAAGCACTCTTCCAAACATCATTTTGAAACCTGTTTTATTGGCACGTCAAAAAGTTGGTTCAAATTTTGCAAAGGGCGAAAAATAAACATAGACAGGGATTGCGTTTTTGTAGCTGCAATCTTTCGGGAATGGCAGTCAGTAGGTGCGTTCAGGGGAGTAGTTTGTTGTAAAAAATACTCAGGGCATTGGGTCATTTCCGATCCAAATTACAGCTTCCGTTTCAACTTACCCCGCATTTCAACTTGCCCCGGTGTACCTTATTTCAAAGGTATTTAGTGCCTCATAGAAGAAATATATTCCAATTCAGTTAAATCACTAGTGGTCTTCGATTATTCGAACATTTTCACTCGGAATTTCACTGGTCACCACAATCCCCCAATGAACCCTCACTCATTTTCAACTCTCCACGTCATTACCAAACAGACCCACGGGGAAATCACTTCCATTAGAAGTCGTTTCCACTCGGTCACATCGCCGTCTCGCGCTCAATGTCGCGCTTTTTCCGCCACATTCACTCCACAATAACCACTTTAGAAAGACACATAAAAACATAAATCGATCTAATTTGGAATTTTTCTCTTTTCTCTTTTCTGCGCCACTCGGGTTGGTTGGCCATTTGCAGGAGAAACAGTTAATGAAGATTTACCACAAGCGACCCCGGCAAGCTTGCTACTGCACCAGCACCAGCAACGATTCCTGCTGCAGCAATCGTCATCAAATCAATCACAGCCGTCGTCGTCGTCATCATCGGCGTCCTCATCGCCGTCCCCATTGGTGGCCGGGCAAGGTGCTGGTAAGTTGTCCGCGACTCGTCGCCGCAGCAGCTCCGGTGGCAAAAGAAAATCAATCACCTCCAGCTCGCCGGGACCGCAAACCCCGACCCCAGCGCTGACGGCCGCCCTCGGAGCGAGCACAGTTACGGCAGCCCTGGCGACGGCAGCGGCAGCAGCAGCAGCGGCGGCGGCCTTCCAAGCGTCGCCCCGTAGATCCAACCCACCCACGCCAACCTCCACCGGGCTGCAGTTGGCTCTGGTGGCGGAAAACGGAAACGGCTGTCGGGGGTCACCGTCATCCAACCCATCGACGCCGACCCATGACGACGGAGGTCATTACTCGCCGCTGAACAACAACAACAACATCAGTAGCAGCAACTTCAACAGCCAGGTCGTCGCGTTACAATCCTTAGACAAGATGCTGAGCGAACGGATGTACGACCGGAAGAAGTTTCTCAACTCGCCGACCGCGGGATCGGCTGCAGCAGCTGCAGCGGCGGCGGCTGCAGCCAGTTCGTTCTATGAGAAACTGCGCAACGGGGCGGCCGAGATGGAGATGAGCCAGTTGAACCTTATCAAGAACGGGCAATCTCCGCTGTCCGCCAGTGATCTTAGTGCAATCGGTAGCAATAATGGCAATAGTGTGGTGGGTAGTGCGAACGGAGCAGGAGTGGGAGGACTGCTGGTAACGGCTAACGGGACCAGCAGCAGTAGTGGTGGCATTAGTGGCAGCAATAGTGCATCTCTCGCCGATGGCAATAGTGGCAATAGTTTGAGTAGTAACACCAACAACCAAAATAGTAGCAACGTGAATAATGCAAGCAGTAGCAGCAGTACCGGCAGCATCGGCAACAATAGCAATAATAATAGTATTAAGAGCGAGCGGTTCAGTCCGACCAACAACGATGTGCAATCGACGGCTTCAAGGTAAATTTGTTTTCTTTTTAGTTATTGTTTGTAATCCTATTTCTGTAGTCGATCGATCCAAAGTATTTTGGCATCAAAATAATTCCACGAATATATTTTGCTACGAAGCTCTTCATAGATCTCGTAAACCGTAGTCTTTCTGGGGTTTTTCATATGTATAAGTTCATTACACAAAAACGTCTACTGTCCATTTTTAACTCAGAACTACTTTCGCCAGATTAAAGCTACAAAGAGCTGTAACAGAGGAATGTTCTTTTTCATTATTTTCGTGGAGAAGAGGAGCGCTCCTATTACGGTTTTAAATTCTATTATGCTCAAATCTGGCCTACAGATCATATTTTAACGGTGGATTGAAATCATAGAATGTTGATCATGTTATCTTTTTTCGCACTTCCCCTATCTATATTAATAATACTTGATACTTGATGGGCTACAGCTCTTTGTTGAACCTACGCCGAATGGAGTATCCTTCTTCACTGGACTCGATCCTGGGCCAATCGCTTCCAGTCGCCTGAACGTTGAGCGCCCTCAGGTCATCTTCAACTGCAAAAAGCCATCGTGTACGCGGTCTTCCGGGTTCTCTACTAAATATTATCTTCGCTTGACATTCTTCCGGCATACAATCAACGTGTCCAGCCCACCATAATCTGCCGTGTTGTATAAGCTAAATAATATAATATTAATATCAATAATGGTGGGTATTCTTATAGATTTGTTTTCGGCGAAAAATGACAAAACTTTGCCAGACTGTCCGGACGTTTAGGTCGATTTACTGACCTTCGACCATATAGCAGTTAGAATGTAAAGGTTGTACTATGTTTGTGTGTGTAACTAGTTAGTAGTAATGGCTGTCTGTTAGAAAATAAGAGACTGAAAGGTTGTATGTTATTATTTTGTAAAATTCTAAGTGTTTTTTAATAGTATATGTGATTTTTAGTGTCCGCAGAAGATGGTCGAAGGCCAGTAAATCGACCGAAACGTCCGGACAGTCTGGCAAAGTTTTGTTTTGTCATTTTTCGCCGAAAACAAATCGATGAGAATCCCTACCAGAAATTTCGCGGCGATAGATCCATTATGAACATAACATCAATAATATCGATTGCAATTTGCTAGTTTATCGTATTTTTCTCTTTGAAAAAGTGTGGAAGCAGATTTACTTTCTTTCATGGGCGTAGCCAGGATTTCGAGAAGGGGGGGGGGGCAACTTTTTTGGTCTTCTAAATGGTACTTTTATAGTAGTTTTATAAAAGTACATGAATATTAACACATGAAACCAAATCCAAACCAAATCGAAACAATAATGATTAAAACAATAATGGATTTTAAAATGCGTGATTTATTGCGTATCAGATATTTTTAAATAAAGTGAGAAAAATATTAACGAACTTAGTATTCAGAACGAATATTAAATCGGCTATAACAATTATTATAAAAATCTTGCATTCTTCCATAAGTTTAAGACAACTAGAACCATACATCTGAATTTCAAAACAAATCCTCTCTGAAATAATATTTATTATAAAATAGGCAGAAAAATCAATATGCAAGCTTTCTCCAGGAATTCCTTCGACAATTGCTCCTGGCATTCTATTCGAAATTCTATCAGGGATTCTTTAGGAATGCCTCCAGCAACTTCTTCGGCAGTGTCCAGCAACTGGAATTCCACCATAAATTTTGCCGGGAATTGATCCGAATATCCACCATTATTTACTCCAAGAAAATCTTCACTAACTTATTCTTCTTTCTTTGTTTCCCATAATTTTTAAGAATAAGAATATTCCGTGGAAATTCCGCAGAATTGCCAGTAAACATTCCTAAGAATTTCACGAAAAATCTTCGAATTTCTTGTGTAAATTCCATAAAATTTTCCGTGAATTGTTTTGAATAATTTCCGGGAATTCATACAGAAAAAAATGAAATCAACAATTGAATTTTCGGAGGAGTTCCTAGATTAATTCGCAATGAAATCCTGAAAGAATTCCGGTGGAAACTTCAAGATTTCCACTGGGAGATCCTCCAGGAGTTTCTCCGAAAATTCCTCCTGGAATTCTTCCAGGAGTTCCACCGGCATTTCCACCAAGAATTTCTCTAGGATTTCCTTCGAGAATTATTCCGGTAGTTCTATCGGCAGTTCCTCTGAAAATTCTTCCGGAAATTTCGGCAGAATTGGAATTTCCCCCTCCGAGAATTTTCAGGTTTCAGCTAGGCGAGATTTGTCTATAAGATGAATTCTCTTGTTTCCGAGAATGCTTCTGGTAGTTTCCCCTGGGTTCCTTTGAAAATTCTCCCGGGAGTTTCTTCAGAAATTCTTCCAGAAAATTCCTTCGAGAGTTCCTCCGGGAATTCCACCAACAATTCATCCGGAAGTTTCTCCGGAAATTCCTCCGGGAGTTCTTCCGACAGTTTCTCTGGGAGCTCATCCGGGAGGTCCTCTAGGAATTCTTCTAGGAGTTCCTCCTGAAATTCCTCCGGGAGTTCTTACGGGAGATCTTACGGGAGCTCCTCTGGCAGTTCCTTCGGGAATTCCTCCGGGAGATCCACTAGCAGTTTCTACGAGAATCCCTCCGGGAGTTTCACCTGCAGTTTCTCCGGGTGTTTCTCTGAAAAGGAACTCCCGAAGGAACTCCCAGAATAATTTCCGGAGGAGCTCCCGGGAGATTTTCTATAGGAATTTCCGGAGAAATTATCAGAGGAATTCTCGGAGGAACTGCCGGTGGAACTTTTGGAGGAATTTATTGAAGAACTACAGGAAGAATTTTCGTTGGAAATCCTTGAGGAACTCTCGTAAGAATTCTAGGATGAACTCCCAAAGGAACTTCCATAAGAATTCCAAGAGGAACTCCTGGAAGAATTCTTAAAAGAACCTCCCGGAGGAATTTCCGTAAGAACTCCCAGAGAAATTCTCCGATAAACTTCTGGAGGAATTTGTAGATAAATACCTAAAGAAATGCTAAATGAATTCCTGGAAGAAAGCCTGATTGAATTCCCGAAGGAACTACTGGTGGAACTTCAGAGGAACATCCGGTGGAATACCCTAGAGCAGCGGTTCTCAACCTGGGGTACATGTACCCCTGGGGGTACCTTCGCTGGCCCTAGGGGGTACCTCGGACCAAAATGCGTAATGGCGGATGTGTAAAAATTTCAATAAAAACTTTCTGAATTTTTTTATTTTAAGACTTTGTATTGTACATAATATGCATGGCGTTCAGTAAATCAAAGACTTTTGAATCCTGCTTTACCCAAGCAGCACAGCGTATAAAGAACTGTGGGACAAAGAAACAAAGGCACAAAACGTCGAATGAACAAATTTTAAAACTCTTCAATGCAATCTACCTGATCGAGACAAAATGTTGAATATTATGTTAAGAATATATTTCTGAACTAAAATCAAGAATCTAAAGACGAAAGCCTCCATTTGAGAGACATGAAGGCTTTTTTTCTGGAAAGCATAGTAGCTTCGTTGCAAGAGGTTTGGAAGACTTCTTGTAAGAGAATTGGAAGCCTTTTTTTAAAGGCTTGGGAAACTCCTTTCAGGACACTTGGAAGTCTCCTTTCACGAGGCTTAGGAGCCTCTCCTTTCACAAGGCTTGGGATCCTCCTTTCAAAAGGCTCGGAAGCCTCTTTTCAAAAGGCTCGGAACCTTTTTCCAAGGTGCTCGAAAGTCTTCTTGCAAGAGGCTCGGAAGCCTCTTTACAAAAGCCTCGGAAGCCTCCTTGCAAGAAGCTCCGAAGCCTCATTTCAAGAGGTTCGAAAGCCTCCTTTCAAGAAGCTCTGAAGTCTCTTTTCAAGAGGCTCGCAAGCCTCCTTTTAAGAGACTCAGAATTCTTCTTTCTAGAGGCTTGGAGGTCTCCTTTCAAGCGGTTCGGAAGCCTCCTTTTAAGAGGCTCGTAAACCTAGGATTTCAAGAGGCCTGAGAGCCTCCTTTCAATAGACTTCATTCATTTCATTTCATTTATTTAGTTTACATCTAAACAGATAACACTGAATCAACAATTTGACGCCACAATACACGGTTCGAGGCCGCATCTCTCCATCCTCGGATACGCCCCACGCTCGCCAAGTCGTTTTGCACCTGGTCTGCCTATCTCGCTCGCTGCGCTCCACGCCGTCTCGTACCTGCCAGATCGAAAGCGAACACCATCTTTGTAGGGTTGCAGTCCGGCATTCTTGCAACATGTCCTGCCCATCGTACCCTTCCGGCTTTAGCTACCTTCTGGATACTGGGTTCGCCGTAGAGTCGGACGAGCTCATGGTTCATTCTTCGCCACCACACACCGTCTTCTTGCACATCGCCAAAGATGGTCCTAAGCACCCGTCTTTCGAATACTCCGAGTGCTTGCAAGTCCTCCTCGAGCATTGTCCATGTTTCATGTCCGTAGAGGACAACCGGTCTTATAAGCGTCTTGTACATGACACATTTGGTGCGGTGGCGAATCTTTTTCGACCGCAGTTTCTTCTGGAGCCCGTAGTAGGCCCGACTTCCACAGATGATGCGCCTTCGTATTTCACGACTAACGTTGTTGTCAGCCGTTAGCAAGGATCCGAGGTAGACGAATTTCTCGACCACCTCGAAGGTATCCCCGTCTATCGTAACACTGCTTCCCAGGCAGGCCCTGTCGCGCTCGGTTCCGCCCACAAGCATGTACTTTGTCTTTGACGCATTCACCACCAGTTCAATTTTTGTTGCTTCACGTTTCATGCGGGTGTACAGTTCTGCCACCTTTGCAAATGTTCGGCCGACAATGTCCATGTCATCCGCGAAGCAAATAAATTGACTGGATCTGTTGAAAATCGTACCCCGGCTGTTACACCCGGCTCTCCGCATGACACCTTCTAGCGCAATGTTGAACAACAGGCACGAAAGTCCATCACCTTGTCTTAGTCCCTGGCGCGATTCGAACGAACTGGAGTGTTCGCCCGAAATCTTTACACAGTTTTGCACACCATCCACCGTTGCTTTGATCAGTCTGGTAAGCTTCCCAGGGAAGCTGTTCTCGTCCATAATTTTCCATAGCTCTACGCGGTCTATACTGTCGTATGCCGCCTTAAAATCAATGAACAGATGGTGCGTTGGGACCTGATGTTCACAGCATTTTGAAGGATTTGCCGTACAGTAAAGATCTGGTCCGTTGTCGAGCGGCCGTCAACGAAGCCGGCTTGATAACTTCCCACGAACTCGTTCACTAATGGTGACAGACGACGGAAGATGATCTGGGATATCACTTTGTAGGCGGCATTAAGGATGGTGATCGCTCGAAAGTTCTCACACTCCAGTTTGTCGCCTTTCTTGTAGATGGGGCATATAACCCCTTCCTTCCACTCCTCCGGTAGCTGTTCGGTTTCCCAGATTCAGTTTGTGCAGGCAAGTGGCCAGCTTTTCCGGGCCCATCTTGATGAGCTCAGCTCCGATACCATCCTTACCAGCTGCTTTATTGGTCTTTAGCTGTTGAATGGCATCCTTAACTTCCCTCAAGGTGGGGCTGGTTGGCTTCCATCGTCCGCTGAACTGACGTAGTCATCTCCTCCGCTGCCTTGACTTTCATTGCCTGTACTCTCAGCGCCATTCAGATGTTCCTCGTAGTGCTGCTTCCACCTTTCGATCACCACACGTTCGTCCGTCAAGATGCTCCCATCCTTATCCCGGCACATTTCGGCTCGCGGCACGAAGCCTTTGCGGGATGCGTTGAGCTTCTGATAGAACTTGCGTGCATCTTGAGAACGGCACAGCTGTTCCATCTCCTCGCACTCCGCTTCTTCCAGGCGGCGTTTCTTCTCCTGAAAAAGGCGGGTCTGCTGTCTCCGCTTCCGTCTATAACGTTCCACGTTCTGCCGGGTACCTTGCTGCAGCGCGACCGCCCACGCTGCGTCCTTCTCCTCCAGAATCTGTTTGCACTCTTCGTCGAACCAATCGTTCCGTCGACTTCGACCCATATACCCGACGTTGTTCTCCGCTGCGTCGTTAATGGCTGCTTTGACTGTATTCCAGCAGTCCTCAAGAGGGGCCCCATCGAGCTCACCCTCTTCCGGCAACGCTGCCTCGAGATGCTGCGCGTATGCAGTGGCGACATCAGGTTGCTTCAGTCGCTCTAGGTCGTACCGCGGTGGTCGTCGGTACCGAACATTGTTGATGACGGATAGTTTTGGGCGCAGTTTAACCATCACCAGATAGTGGTCAGAGTCGATGTTAGCGCCACGATAAGTCCTGACGTCGATAATGTCGGAGAAGTGCCGTCCATCAATCAGAACGTGGTCGATTTGTGATTCTGTCTGCAGTGGCGATCTCCAGGTGTACCGATACGGGAGGCTGTGTTGGAAGTAGGTGCTGCGAATGGCCATATTCTTGGAGGCGGCGAAATCAATTAGTCGTAGGCCGTTTTCGTTCGTCAGCCGGTGAGCGCTGAACTTTCCAATAGTCGGTCTAAACTCCTCCTCTTGGCCAACCTGAGCGTTCAAATCTCCTATGATGATTTTGACGTCGTGGCTTGGGCAGCTGTCGTACTCACGTTCCAGCTGCGCGTAGAATGCGTCCTTATCATCATCAGTGCTTCCGGAGTGTGGGCTATGGACGTTGATTATGCTGAAGTTGAAGAACCGGCCTTTGATCCTCAACCTGCACATTCTCTCGTTGATCGGCCACCACCCGATCACGCGCCTTTGCATGTCGCCCATCACTATGAAAGCTGTTCCCAGCTCGTGTGTGTTGCCGCAGTTCTGGTAGATGTTATGATTACCTCTAAACGTTCGCACCATTGATCCCTTCCAACAAACCTCCTGCAGCGCTACGATGCCGAATCAACGGTCCTTGAGCACATCGGCGAGTATGCGTGTGCTCCCGATGAAGTTGAGAGATTTGCAGTTCCACGAACAGAGTTTCCAATCGCTAGGCCCTTTTCGTCGCGGTGGTCTACGCCGATGGTTCCGGTCCGTACTCTTGTTGATTGTTCGTTGCTTATGTTTTTTTAAAGGCTGGCTTGCAGGGCCTGACACCAAACCCCTAAATTTCCGGAGGACCATTCCTCCTTATTTCCGGTGGACCATGGTGCACAGTTTCATTTTAGAGTCCCTCGCTGGCACTCGGACGATGATCAGCCGCCCCTAACATGGAGAACAGACGCTGTTGTGAGCCGATCCTGACATGGAGAACAGACGCTCAATAAGATTTGCACCTCCGGAGAGGAGCAAACCCCCCCTTCCCTGTCAGCATACGACCATAGTTCCCACCGGGGTTGGTTACCCGATCTTCCCTAAGGTTGCTCGTATCCTGGCCAGCACCGCGGGGAGGTAGGGATAGGAGTTGCTGGGTAAGAGGCTAAGGACCGCGAGATGGGGTCTATTTTATTCCTTCAGGTACGCGAAGTACCAATGGTACGCTTTACCCAGCATTTGCCGTGCCTACAACAACATGGCAGGTCTAAAAATTTGTTTGTAAATCAAAAGTTTGTTCTTAAGACAAAGTTTTGATTTTCTGTTTATAAGTGGATATAGGCACTTAATATATTTGTTACATTTGGCTTGAAGGCCTTCAATGTGATTTTTGAAAGTTAATTTTTGATCTAGCAGAAGTCCTAAATATTTAGCTTCGCTAGACCAATTAATTGGAACCCCATTCATAGTGACAATATGTCTGCTAGAAGGTTTCAAATAAGAAGCTCTCGGCTTATGTGGGAAAAATTATAAGCTGAGTTTTGGAAGCATTCGGGGAAATTTTCCATTTTGCAAGTAAGTGGAGAAAATATCCAAACTTTTTGCAATCTACTACAATGACACGAAGGCTACGCCCTTTGGCTGAGAGACCTGTGTCATCTGCAAACAAAGATTTTTGACACTCTGGTGGTAAATCAGGTAAGTCAGAAGTAAAATGTTATACAAAATGGGCCCCAGTATGCTGCCTTGGGGAACACTAGTTCTTACAGGTAATCTATCAGATTTAGAATTTGATAGTTTACCTGCAGTGAGCGATCTGATAAATAATTTAAGATCAGCTTAATAATGTACAGAGGAAAATTAAAATTCATCAATTTTACAATCAAACCTTCATGCCACACACTGTCAAATGCTTACTCTACATCAAGAAGAGCGACTCCAGTCGAATATCCTTCAGATTTGTAGAGCCGAATTAAGTTCGTAACTCTTAATAACTGATGAGTGGTTGAATGCCCATGGCGAAAACCAAATTGCTCATCAGCAAAAATAGAATTGTCATTTATATGAACCATCATTCTATTTGAAATAATATTTTCAAACAGCTTGCTTATTGAAGAAAGCAAACTGATTTGTTATCGAGAGTTATCGAGAAGCCTCAGCTGGATTTTTGTCCGGCTTCAAAATTGGAACAACTTTGGCGTTTTTCCATTTATCTGGGAAGTATGCCAATTGAAAACATTTGTTAAATAAATTAACCAAAAAGGATAAAGAGCTCTCAGGAAGTATGTAGAAAATACCATCATCACCCGGGGCTTTCATATTTTTAAATTTTCTAGTAATAGATCTCACTTCGTCCAAATTAGTTCCCAACGAAGGGTCAAAAACATTATCTTGGTTGAGAATGTCTTCGAAGCTTCGTGTAACCTGATCCTCAATTGGACTAGTGAGTCCTAGACTAAAATCATGGGCACTCTCGAACTGCTGAGCAAGTTTTTGAGCCTTTTCGCCATTTGTTAATAAAATTTTATTTCCCTCTTTAAGCGCTGGAATTGGCTTTTGAGGTTTTTTAAGAATTTTCGTTAATTTCCAAAAGGGTTTCGAACTGGGATCCAACTTCGAGACATTATTCTCAAAGTTGGTATTTCTCAGAATAGCGAAACGTTTTTTAATTTCATTTTGAAAACTCGCCAAATAACTTTCAACGCGGGATCGCGAGTTCTTTGGTATTGCCTTCGCCTCACATTTTTAAGACGGATGAGTAGCTGAAGATCGTCGTCAATAATAATGGAGTTGAATTTAATTTCACATTTAGGAATTGCAATGCCTCTGGCTTCGACAATTGAATTTGTCAAAGATACGAGCGCATTGTCAATATCACTTTTGGTATCCAAAGGAATATTAACATCAAAATTCCTATCGATATATGTTTTATATAAATCCCAATCAGCTCTATGATAATTAAAAGTAGAGCTGATTGGATTATAAATGGCTTCCTGTGAGATTTCAAACGTCACAGGAAGGTGATTAGAGTCAAAGTCAGCATGAGTTACCAATTGGCCACACAGCTGACTTGAATCCGTTAAAACTAAATCAATTGTAGAAGGATTTCGACTGGAAGAAAAACAAGTAGGGCCATTGGGATATTGAATAGTATAATATCCCGCAGAACAATCTTCAAATAAAATTTTGCCGTTGGAATTGCTTTGAGCATTATTCCATGAACGGTGTTTGGCATTGAAGTCACCAATTACGAAGAATTTTGATTTGTTGCGAGTTTTCAACAAATTCTTTTGCTGCCCATTGCATTGAAAAGGCAAATAGGCTGCAATGAAGGAAAATTGACCAAAATTTGTTTTAACAGAAACTCCCAAGGTTTTGAAAAACTTTGATTTCAAACGAAGAAAATAGTTTATGTTTGATATGTCTATTAATGGCAATGGCCACCCCACCAAAGGCGCTGTCAAGACGATTATTTCTATAGATAAAATAATTTGGATCTCTTTTAATGGAGAGTCCGGCCGGGCTTTAAATAAGTTTCTGTTATAATGGCAATATGCACATTATGAACTGTTAGGAAGTTGAATAATTCATCTTCCTTACCCTTTAGAGAGCGGGCATTCCAATTTAGAACTTTCACACAATTATTTAGATCCATTAAAACGGAGTCCGATAACAATTATTTGTGTGTACTTTATACCAACCTGAACAGCTTCTGATATGGTATTTGCTTTGAACATTGCATCAATCATGTGATGGATGCCACAAACTCATTTTGAGAAGAGAAATTTTGTCTACCAGCAGCGATGTTTGCATACGTATGTAGGTACATTAGAAAAATTGGAATTTACTGAAGTGCTTGCTACAAGTTTACGAGCGGCAAAATTTGTTTGTGAATTGTGGTGGGTATGAATTGCTCGACCGGTAACCGGTTTCGAAATTTGAGCGTTTGAAAAATTTCTACCCGTCGAATCTGAGATCCGATCGGAATTTCCGTCATCAATTTTGCACGGGAATCCAAAACTTTTTTGCGTGAAGGGCATTCCCAGAAATTTGATTTATGATTGCCCCCACAATTTGCGCACTTAAATTTATTGGAATCTTCTCACACAGGACATGCGTCCTTGGCGTGAGAGATTCCACCACAAATCATGCATTTAGCATCCATGTGACAATGTTTGGTTCCATGACCCCACTTTTGGCACTGGGTGGGGTTTCGGAAATTTCCCCCAGGCCTGCGGAAATGTTCCCATGTAACACGGACATGGGACATAATACAGGCCTTTTCCAAACTTTTCATATTATTTAGTTCACTTTTGTTAAAATGAACTAATGCCCCTCTGGGAAGTACCAGAGTGAGATTTCTTTTTCATCTGAATTACTTGGACTGGTGAAAATCCAAGTAATTGAGAAATTTCAATTTTAATCTCATCCAGTGATTTATCATCACTGGGGAGATCTTTCAAGACGACTTTGAACAATCGCTCAGTTTTGTCGTCGTATGTGAAGAATTTATGGCGCTTCTCTCCCGGCAAAACGCGGCAGTCACCCTTCCTAGCAATCTGAAATGAAACCTTGATCCCCTGAAGGTTACTCAAAATCTCATTCCGGAAGCCAGAAAACTCGGCAACAGATACCACAATTGGCGGAATCCTTTGCTTTTTCGCATGAATCGAATCACCTGGGCTAGAGGTATATTCGATTTGCTCAATTTCATCATTAATCAAATCGAACTGATTGCTCAGTTCGTTTGGAGAAGAATTATTTCCGATATTATAGTTAGAAGGAATATCTGAATTCTCCAGCTTCCTTCTATTTTTTTCCGCGCTTTGGCAGGACGGTCTTGAAACCTTGTTTCTTTGAAGGAAGTGGAGAATTCAGAGACTCCCCTTTCCTCTTGTTTTTATTAATGCTCATGGCTGAGCGTGGAGACGTGACCTTCTAAGAGGTTTTTTTTCCCAGAACGATGTCCCTGCAGGATTACCACCGCTTGTCGGAATTTTACTTCCGGAAACGGGTCCAACGTAAAACGAAGGCACGGGTCCTTGCAAAGATCGTAACGGGATCAGTGGGTACAAATAGCGCTAAGAAGCACCGTTGAAATTAAAATAGCTTCGGGTAGTATTAAGAACTTCCTTCCGCAAAGAGAGAAAGAACCGCACAGCACGAAAGCACGATGCGGTCTAGTAGATTTATTAATTTTTATTATTCAATCTTTGATCTTTGAGCTTCAAAACAGAAATATCAACTGATTTATTTGCTTATGACATGATCGGTGATGAACAAGCGCTAATAAAAAATCGAAAGAAGAAAGTACGCAAGGGAGCGCAAGACTGAAACTACTTTTGTAAATTCAGCTAGACTCGCTATGTTCTCGGTAGTAATGTCGTCACAGGATTCCTCGGTCTTTTGTAGCAATGAGTGTTGAACTAATTTCTCTCTCCTAGTCCTAAATTGTCTGTAAGGACGTGGTCGGCATCGTTATTGGTCTTAAAATAATGAAACTACAAATCATGTACAGTGAGAATAGCTTTCTAACCCCACGAAAACTATTCATTTGGTGAGCTGTGAATATTTGTTGTTTCTCGGTCAAACACGACTAGCAACTACGATGTGTATATACAGTAAATCAAGCTAAGCCAGCAACCGCCAACAGAACAAAATATTCCGAGGATTTCGATAATCGCACAATCGTTCTGCGGACTAGAGGAAACACGATCGGACGCGAACTAAACATTCACTTACTAAATAATTTACTCATCGACACAACGCAGAACAAATATTTTGATGATCGCGCAATCGTTATGCGTGCTAGAAGAAACACAATCGGACGTGACCTCTTTGATGTTGAAGATGATAAACCGCGCACTGATTAATTTGCTATCAGATTGCACGAAACAGGAACTATTCACCCAGAACTTCGTCCGATGCCATAACATAATAAATCGCACATATATAGTTTTAATTAAAAGATCACCGTAAGCTTAATTTTAATGTTTAAAATATTTTGCTGAACTTGGATTGATATCTTGGAAAACATTTCAAAATAAGCAACTGCAGTTTTTCAAATAAATGCTAAAGTGCTCAGGCACTTCTTCTAAAATTCTGGCCCCAAGCTTAGGCTAGTTCGCTGACTGGCTGGCTGATCCGCTGCTCCACTGCCACGTTTTCTCGATCCCTCGAGTCCTCCTGACTTCCCTCGGCGTCGAGGGTGGTACACCAGTTCCTGGGAAAGAAACTTCACCAACTTCGGTCAACGAGATTAATAAGGGTTTTTCTCTTTTTGTTAAGGAAATTTTTATTGCCCTGTTTTGAATTTTCGTGGAAAGTTTTGAAATAAAATAGGGGAAGTGCTCCTGCAATTTGTCTCATGGTTCCGATATTCATCTCATCAGGAACAAAGCAATGGAAAGCAAATTGATTTGTTTATTATTTTTGTGATTTTTTTCAGCAGTGACAACAACAGTGTTGACAAAAAGAAACGACAAAATTAATACTGTATTTCTTTGCTTCGATGAGATGAATTTATGTTCAGTGAGATGGAGATCCAGACAGTTCCCCTATTTGTTTTGTGGAAAATTTTGCCGACCAAATTTTTTGTCCATTGCATATGGAAATTTGTTTTTTTTTCAATGGAAATTTTTGATTTCTTTATCCAAACTCTTATCGTGTAACTAGCTGTATGTACCCGTCTCGTCCGGGCTAACCAGCTTGATTTCGCAGCTGTTAGAATTGCCAATTTAATTTCGCTAAATCTAGTTGGTAAACTGGCTTATCTTGTTTTATTGTTGATACTTCCTCAGATGCAGTGTTGGTAAAAACTCAAATTCTCAAATCTCATTTGTTATTCAAATCATGCGTGAGGGTGATCACGTAAGCACCTTAGTTGGGGAGGGGGGTCTGTCATTTTCTTACTCTTCTTATAAACAAAATATAATTTGTATGAGAAAAATCGTTCAAGGGGGGAGGGAATCGAAAAAAAAACGAAATTCTTAAGTTATTGGTGAACGATCCCCAAAAAAATGGCTGATAAAAACATATGTAAACAAAACATTTCCCTCGATTGCATTTTGAAATCATATTTCGGCGAGTGAGCGAAGTGATGCGATTCTGTCTGAGAAACTCAAGTGCGATGCTCGCCTTACAGAATTGCACGCGAGTTAGCTCGTGCATGATGCCTCGATGATTGAGATTTGATTATGCTTCTACCAACACTGCTCACTGCTCAGATGATCAGATGATAAGGAGATCAAAAGATTGGTTAAAAAACTTCCAATGATTAAAAGAAGGAGGATAGAAGTTTTACTGAAAAGGTCGTTTCCTAAATGATATACCCCACGCCCCGTAACCACCTCCCGCTTTTGTAATGACCCTCCAACTTTTCTACAATCGCCCCTTTAGGATTGAGAGTACATGTTCCAAATTTGGTTTTAATGGACCCATGTGTTTAAAAGGTATATAAAACCGTTCGTTTCATTAACATGTCGCTCCCTATTTTCTCCTTATAATCCTCTGATGACTCAGAATACGTGTTCAAAATTTGGTGAAAATCGTTTGAGAGGCTCAAAAGTTACAAAAGATCATTAACTAAACAACCTCAAACGTGGTTTGTTTTTTTTGACATAGGACTACGTCTATGTAATTTTGCAAATTGAATATCTTTCGGATGCTTGATTTGCCCAATCGTCATATGTGCTTCACTGTTGTATATCCACAGTCAAGCAAGCCCACATTGTTTATTGTGAAGATCTTCATGCCATGGACTTTCATGGCAGAAGCGTTTGATGAGTACATCTACTTGGAGTCGGTTTCTACGCGGGGGATGCGTATCGCGCGAAAAAATCGCGTAAAAGTTATTTTCATTTAATTTTAAATTAAAGTTCATCTTACTTCCATAGTTTAAAATCACTTCAAAAACATATTTGTATGGATTTTTACACACAATTTATTAAAATTTGATATATCTTTCCTTGGCCTTGAGTTCTTGCATTTGAAGTATTTACTTTAAGTTCGAATTGACTGTTTAGCGAATCGAAGCGAATACGGCTAATATAGAAGCGTATTTTATAATGAAACAGACATTCTATTCCTCAAATGGTTAAATGTGGAACAACCAACAGATATTATTCATTTATTCAATTTCAAAAGTTGCAGCAGGAATGTAGTTCCCTGAGGGAAAAAAGAGTTGAAAATAATCAATGCATCGAAATAAGTGCTCAAATAGTAGGGTTTGTTTCCTGTTGTCAAAACACACAAACCACATAATAAGCTTTGGCACTCTCCAAGATACACATGATTGAAACAAATTAAACTGCAACCGTAACCACAAATTTTCTCGCTTTCCATCCATGTGTCGTTCCAAGCCTTTTTCCATGCAACTCGCCATTCCACTCAACTTTCATTGATGGTTTCCTATTTTGACAAATCTTGAAGCTAATGACCCAGGAAATGGGGTGCGCAAACGCACCATCAATCTTGCGTAGGACCCCATGCACGTAACTTCTTTCCGTTTCGATGTGCTCTCCATTCATATTATGGCTGTTCGCTCGTTTGCCTGACTGACTTGGGCAACAGAGATCCATTCAACTGTTTTAACGATCTCGCTACGGAGCGGGCGCACAGAGCAAGAATCTGTGTAGTAAATATACCCGCCGATCTCGATATTATTCGTCCACGCTCTGCCATCCACACGTCGTCGTCATTCCCATCGGTCTCTAAATTGAGCTTTAAAACGGAAAAATAAATCAAATAAAACACCATGCGACCCTATCACGTCGAGACCCAAAGGGACTAGCCCAGAAAGCATCATATTCGACGTCATCTGCGAGCACCGATCTTCCGCTCGAAGCCAAAGAAATGACCAAAGCACTTCTATCGGTCCAAACGAGTGAGTGATGACGACTAGGCGAAGCGACCAACCGGAGGAAACGAGCGGAGACGTCGTTTCACGCATGTCCGTGTCAAACTTGTAAATCAAATTAGTCGTAAATTTAACACAGTCATAGGTTCCAGTTCCCTCTCCATCGTTGCGTTGTCCCGCGCAACAGCACAGCAGTCATATGCGATTGAACGAACTAAGGATGGCTAATGTCTCTGCGTTTTCTGGCAGGTCCGAGAGAGGAAATCAGCGCGCCCCGACATCGCAGCTGAGGAAAAACGACAGAAGCTCTACAGCGAACGCGGTGCGGTGGCATCGCAGCGCGCTGAGCACAGTAAAATAGATATATCTCCAGTCTGCAGTATCCAACTGAATGGCAGTTGCTGTGGCGTCGAAGCTCAACTCCACAATCGTTGCGAGGAGCGCCGACTCGGCAGTTTTAAATCTCGGAACTCGGTGGATGCTGTTGGTTTGAGCCACCTTGGCGCTAGCACTTTACGTTTGCCGAACGATAGTGACGATGATGATGATGATGATGATGACGACGGGGACTACGACGAGAGGCGGTTCTTTATCGCTTCGCTTCGTCCACCGGAATTCGTGCCTACTATCGAACGATGAGGTGGCTGAGGAGGGTGATTAGGGAAAGGTGCGGAGGTGACTGACATATTGCGACCGGTAGCTATGGGTAGATGAAAGTTATAAGACCTCCTCGTTGGGTCTTGAATGCCGTTGCGGTGCACTCTTTGTGCTTGGGCATAGGCCGGGCATTTGATCTCATGAAGTGTAAAGTGTTGGGGACCTTTGTGTGTACCGGAGTCTATTACTACCGTTGATGGACCGTGCCGAGAGAAATGGGATTAACGAGATTATTTACAAGAGAATTTTCTAGCGCTTTCGTGTATTAGAAGTAAGATGAAACGCTAAGTTCATTAGTTTATCATCACATACATTGTTGTTAAAGTTTTCAAAGCTGATTCAACATTTGACATCGTATTGATACATTAAAGTCTAGTATTGCATCGAGTTACGACAGCAATGAGATAGTGAACTAAGGGCAGGTGTTGACAGAGTTTTTTTTCTTTTATTGTCAAACAGTTTTCCTTAATTCTATTCATCATTTTCCCTATTTCGGCACCCACTTACCAACCAGATGATATGACTTTTTATACATATCTTGCATACTTATGACCATGCAGTTAACCAGTGTCGGTTTCTTTGTCGGAATTGCGTGTTGTAGACAATGACATTGGACTAGGGGAACGGTTCGCCACTTCATCTCATAGCTCCTATTTCAATCCCATCAAAAACAAAGCAATGGAAAGGAATTTGGTTTGTTTATTATTTTTGTGATTTTTTCAGCAGTGAGCGAGCACGCATCTTGAGAAAAAGAAGCGACGAATTTGGTGCCATATTTCTTTGTTTAGCGATGAGATGGATATATGTACAGTGAGATGGAGATCGGAACATTTCCCTACTGGATGCCTTGTATATTTTTTACCGTTGTCAAATGCAAGATGGATTCGATAGTGCTGAGTTAAATATGGCGAAAGGGTAAAACGTCCAAATAAAGCAACTTAGATGAATCAAACGAATTAGGTGAATCTGGAAAGTTAATCAAATATGGCTGTTTCGATAACACTATCCAACAAAAAATGAACTTTTTTTCGCTCTTTTCAACCATTTTCAATGTGCTCGATAGATTTTTTCCGCTGAATTCAGATTTTTTGTGACACGTCCAGTTTTTGAGAAAAACTTTTTTTTTCACAAAAGTAAGTATTTTAACAGAAATTTGGTCCATGTTCTGCAAAGTTCTATTTTTGATTTTCACTTTGAGAATAATGTTTGAATTTCATAGAATGCAGCATGCAGAATGCATATAAGTCGTTGAATTTAGTTTGCCCGTTCATTTGTTGTGAAAACGGAATTAAATTCACGAAAGTACGTATATTCTTAGAATTTTGATTTCTCTGTTCTGTATAGTTCTGTATTTGCTTCTCATAATGAGAATAATGCTTGAATTTCTTAGAATTGATATAAGTCGTGTCTCTGATCTAGAAAGCTGAATTTAAGTTTCTCGCTTATGAGAAATGTTTGAACTTCACAGAATGGGCCTTGGAGAATGTACATTTTGGTGGCTCAAATTAGTATGGGAAAAACTTTTTTCATTTTTTTTTATGGGCCGCCCTCTTATTCGGTTCTATTTGATGCCCTGATGCTCTGGACAAAATTTCAGCCAAATCGGTCAACGTTTAAGCGGTCCCATACTCGTTTGAAGGTTATATGCAAAAATGAATGCAGAAACATCCAAAAACAGTGATTTGCAGTTGGACGGCACAATTTACGATCAAGAACAATGACACTCATTCAGTTCTTGTAGAATTAAATACAGAATGTTATGCAGAAAACCACGAGAAGATTAGAGAATGCCCGGCTAAGTTATCAGCATTTCTCTGAAGTAGGGTTTGAGCAAATTTCGTTTCTTTTATTTTTTAAAAGAAATAAATTCATCCCTACAACACTCCAGTAAAATGCTACTGTACCGTCGTCGAAGATGATATTAGAATTTCAATATCATTGTAAATCGTTTAACTTCACGAAGAAGTAACACACAAAATCATTAATTAGTGTATTACCCTTGGTGGGGGCATCCATCAATTGAGCTGTTATTGGTCGACGGTACAGCAGCAGTGCCTTTCTCTACTTTGTTCTCTCCGAGGCAGCTAAGTTGGTTGCGACGAAACGGACGCAATGAGAAAACAGAACTGTGCAATAAGATTCCTATTCGACTAGATGCTGATGTCACATTAGAAATTTGGAGACAGTACTCGTCGATAGAAAATCCTTCCGCACGCGACGGACCCTAAACTTGTCTTTACACTCACCGAAGCGTTCATGTAAGATTTTTATTCCGGCCAGACGGTGGACCTCGGATGTTCTTGTCCTGGGAGGGGTGTTGAGGATCATCCTCAGGAATTTGTTTTGGACCCGTTGAAGTTTGAGGTGGTGGGTTTTAGCGCAGCTCTCCGGCATGCCATATTCGATCACAGGGAGGATGATTTACTTGTAGACAGCAAGCTTATTTTTCAGGGACAATGACGACCGTCGGTTGATCAAAGGGTACAGTAGTTTCAACAAAACGTTACACTTTGTCACCGTTTTGTCAACCTGTTGCCTGTAAATGAGTTTGCTGTCGAGGGTCAAGCCAAGGTAGTCGGCCTCATTGACCCATTCCACAGTCGTGCCATTGAGGATGATTTTACAGTCCCCAGGCGGAACATGTTTAGGGGATTTGGAGTGGGGGAAAATGATGACCTAGGTCTTCGCCGCGTTGATACAGATCTTCCAGCTGGTGAGGTGCTCTGTCTGGGCATCCAAGCCTCGTTGGAGTTTTGCCACTAGCGCTCTGATCACTCTTCCGTTGTAGACGATGGAGGTGTCATCTGCGAACAGAGACAGAATGCCGCCTTCTGGATTTTCTGGCATGTCGGAGGTGAACAGGTTGAAAAGCAGGGGCCCGAGGATACTACCCTGGGGGACGCCTGCGACGATGTTGTGCGCATTGGAACTCGCTCCGCTGATTGAGACCCGGAATGTCCTTGCCGACAGGTAATTGTAACCAAACTGTTCCTCGAGCAAGATGTTGAGATTTTCGGCAGACTCAAGTAACCGGTGATGAATAGCTTTTTCGAAAAGCTTGGATAACCCTGAGAGAAGGCTGATGGGACGATAACTTCTGGGAGAGGAAGGATCCTTCCCAGACTTCCGGATGGGAATGTTTTTCGATGACTTCCAGGACGATGGGAAGTAGCTGAACCGGAGACACTGATTAAAGTTCAGCGAGAGATGCTCAAAGAACGGAGCACTCATATGTTTGAGCTCGAGATTCAGGATGCTGTCGAAGCCTGGGGCCTTCATGTTCTTCAATGATTTGATATAGGCCGTCAATTCGCCAGCTAAGATCTCCAACTCCTCCGAGAAGTCGTTGGGAATCAAATGGATGTTGTTAGCATGCTCATTGATGGCTGTTTCGTGTGGACTGACGAAGTTCTGCCCAAGATTGTGTGAGCTGACGAAGTGACGACCTATTTCAGCGACCTTCGCTCCAGGAGTCATCAAGCGATCCTTAGAGCCATTATTGTCTAGTGGGATCAAAGGTGGAATGGGCCGAGGATTGGATTTTAGTATTTTGGTCATTTTCCAGAACGGCTTAGCATAATCTGGGAGAGTGCGGAAATGAGAAATCGTTATTTTTGAGGTCCTCCATTCTGGCCTGGATAATTTTTGTAATTCGATTGAAGCGTGCCTTAAGTTCAGGCAGTCCAGTACGCTGAAACTGCCTGCGAGTGACATTCCGCAATCGAATCAAATCTTTGGTGAGTGTATCGATGTTTAAGGAGTTGCTTACCTGCCGAGCCGTCGGTACATGTTGCTCCCGGGCCGCCGTGATCGCCTCCTCGATAGCGCAAAGCTGGCGGTCGATACTTTCCGGCGTCTCCGGACGCACGCGTGAAGATCGGCATCAGTTGCTCCGGAGTGTACCGCGGGGCAGATTCTTCCGGTGGGACGGCTTCGTTCTCCGACTGCCGACGGAACCCAGGAGGAGGGAGAGGGGGCCATTCGCTGGTGGATGGTGCCGACGATGCTGGAGCTTGGACCGATGCAGCTGCCGCTGCCAGTCGCTTGTGCGGCTGTAGCGCTGAGAGTATTGGAATCACACGACGGGGAGCCGGGATGGCTTAAAAGTTCACCTCGTAGATTACAGGAACACAGTTCTTCTTCGGAATGGTCCTGGTGGAAGCCTTCTTCCGGATTTCCAGGAACTCGGCTCGCTTTGGGCAGTCCTTTGTGGTTGCCCGATGTTTGTTGCCACAGTTGGCGCACTTGGGATCGGCCACCTCCATTTTGTCGCACTCGTCAGTCGGATGGGGCTCGCCACACTTGTTGCAGCGCGGCTTCATGCGGCAGTTCCTGGTGCCGTGCCCGAAATTGAAGCAGTTGGTGCATTGCGTGACATCGCGGTGCACTGGCCGATATCGCTCCCAGTCAACTGGTGGTGCAATTTATAACGCCAACCAGCTTCAGGTCCTTCTAGGTAGTGGAGCCGTGCTCTAGATGGATCAGGTAATGCTGGTCGCGATATCCCCTCGCCTTGTCGTGACAATCGATCTTGTGCACGGCTACTGGCTTCAGTCCGCAACTTTCAAGCTCTGCTTGGAGCTCTTCCTCCTTCATGTCGTGAAGTCCTCGCAGCAAAGCCTTGAGCGGCTTCGTGCCGGGGTGGTCATGAGTGTAGTACTCATACTTGTGGACCTCAAGGAACTCCACGACGGGTTGATGATGGTCCTTGTTTGCTGGCATCACTTTCACGCCCTCGTTGCAAAGCCAAAAAGTACATTTCAGCCCCTTAGCGATCAGCTTGCGAATTTTTGGGCGTAAATCAGGCGGATCGCCCTTCACAAACACGGGCGGGCACTTCTCCTTCCGCTCCGGTTGCACCTGCGGCAGCTGCGATTGCTGCTTCTTTTTCGGCGGATTGCCGGCGTCATCAAGCGGCAACGGCGAAAACACGTTGCTCTGCAAAAGCTGCTTGGAGGGGTTACCCGCGCCTCCAAGAGCAGTGCGCTTAGGCACTTTTCCAGCGACCGAATCGGCCACCGAGTCTCCCATAACGGGTCCGGGAGAAAATAACGCCAACGCGACAGGCGAAAACGTAAACAGCGAAAAAACGAGAAAAACCACTTCGAAAAAATGCGCGAGCAAAAAAACACGTCCGTACGTGTTGCTGTCTCGAACTGGAATCGACGGATCCTCCCGGGCACGCGCTCGCCAGAGAGCATCCTTCTTGTATTCGATAAAGTAAAACCATTAGCCCCGCCCCTTGGGTAAACGTTACCGGTGCACATTTTGATTCACTGATAGGGTGGAGCCCACCACATTATTTTCTCTATGCATTAAAAAACTTGTTTCGGGCGCGCGCTCCATTTTCGTTCGAGCGTTCATGGAGAGCGGACACGACGCTCCACCGGTAGCCAGAATTGGAGGCGATCGTCGGGTGCAGAGCTGACTATGGCGTCGGTTAGCGATCCCAGCGACAACGGCTACCGCAGCGATAACGTTGGTGTTGGCGGCTTTCAACGATGGTGGGGCGGTGGTCGGGTCGGCAGCATCACATCACATCATTATATTGGAAAGAAGTTAGGTTGAGAGGATTTTTCCAAGGTGCGATCGCGAGTGACCGGTAAATTAAAGGCGTCCAATGAATTTTTCCAGCAACATTCTGTACTGTTAATGATTTTGAAATCACCATTGAAAAGATTAACAATAGAAAATTGACCAGAGACGTGCTTTATGAGAATTTCGGTTAGTAAGGAAATTTATTTTCATGGTTGGCATCAGAAGCATTGAGCATTCTTCTTCTTCTACGGTTCTACATTCCAACTGGAACTTGGCCTGCTTTTCAACCATATGGACTGCTCCGAACCATATTTTGTACAAGAAAATATTTATCAGAACCTAATTTTCTTGATGTACAAAAAACAATCGCTTGGCGATGGCGACAGTTCAATCGAAAGATGCCGTTGGTAGCGAAACCAGGAGTTCGCTTTGGTGAGTGGTCGCTTCAAAAAAATGTTCACCAAGGTGCGTCTTCAGCGATTAAGGTGAAGGTGGGTTGAGTACCAAAACAAACCTTTGAAAGTATTGGTACAATAAAAACTGTCATATACTGTAGTAGTATTGGTGTCGTATTTATAAAAAAACATAAAATATTAGTAGGGTGGTTCAAAAAACGACCCAGCTCCAACACGCTTACTCGATTCCGTCCCATGCTCCGAGTGTCCTCCAAAAACCGAATCGAACAAAACCTGGGTGAGCACAAGCCGGTTCAATTTTGTATGAAAACTAGTATGTGAAAATAAACCTTTCACTACACTGGCTACAGCGCCTCCCCTCCAAACGCTGGTGAAAAGAGAACCCACATAGCTGCAAACAACATTCCAGAGACTTCACTGAACGAAATTCGCACCGCAGGAAAGAACCATTGATTACGTAACGCAAAAAAATAGCATTTTATATCCCGCTCACCCCCATGTCACACTTTCTGTACGAAGTATCTGCCCCTGGTGCAGATATCACAGACAAATTCTGGCTATTTTGTTGAATTACACGTTTCACTGATTCCTTCTGAGAAGGCTGATTATCATGCTAAACAAGGATGTTATCGATCGTTAAGTAATTTGCGTTCGATCATTTAGTATTTTGTCAATAACTTATTCCAGAAGCTGAATATCAAAATGTGTTGTATGGTGGACTTCTAGTGCGAAGGTTTTTCTACAACTCTGCCTGATGGTTTGTTGTTAGAATTCAACTAATAACGGAGTTACAGCGCTAGTAGCAGTAACTTAAACTAAATTATTGAAATTTCGTTATCATTTAGTCTAAGTTACTGAAAATATTGCTGTAACTACGTTACTAGTGGATCGAATGCAAATTAATAAATGATCGATAACATCCTTGATGCTAAAGACTCGCAACCTCGATTAAAATCGACTTCCAACTATTGGAAGGACCATTCAATATGCATTGTCTATGGAGTTAAAGCTCTTGAATATTTCATCAATTTTGTTAAGAAAATTATTTTGAGCTTTTTAGAGGAATGTTTTCACTTGTCATAAGACGAGTTTGTACAATCCCATTTAATTCCACCACTTAGTCGGGCAAGAACGAGACACTGAAGACGACCTTACTGTTGAGGTCGAAATACGTATCTATCAAGGTACAATTAAGTGGTGAATTAAATGGGATTGTACAAACTTGTCTTATGACAAGTGGTATTTCATCCAGTCATATGGTCTCCCCCTCGCCAGCGCCCAATGACGGAGTGCCACAATCAGAATAATGTTAAATTCAACCTCGCCATATCAAAATATGAAACATCATCGACTGAGCCAGGCGGAGCAAAATCATTTTTGAACCACCCTAGTTATTAGTTTGCTGCTATCGGTGCCGCCGGTGTTTACATTCACTCCGCGATCAGTTTTTCATAGTTTTTTTCGGGCAAAAATAGCAGTTTTTATAAAGTTTTCGGTTCAAAGAAGTGACTGATTTCAAAAAGTGATGTTTCACTTGCATTCCATCAACATTTCGGGCTGCTCATGTGCGAAGAAGTGAGTAAAAACTTAATTTTTCCAATGCCCTTTGAGCAGTAGTGAAGTGCAGTGATAACCCCACCAAATCGCGAACGGCTATTAAATTGGCACAATATTGCTGATTTATGATATAATTCGAGCCGAAATACATAGGATTCTTCGGAGAAACATGTTCATTATCACGGGAAGTGAATAAATATGCTGTGAACAGGTTAGTAATTCGAATATTGAACTTTTGTTCGAAGCTGTTCGATGCATTCGAATGTTTGTGGGAGAGGAGTGCGGGAGGTGTGGGGTTGACCCGTGGAAGGTCAGGTGCCATATTGACGGCCATCGTGGTACTCTTCCAACTATGTCCTTAATAGTTGAATAAAGTAATGAGTGAAATTGAACCTGACAAATTGATATTTCCAATAGAAATATCCAAATTTAGTTATAGCTCAGTTAGACGATTTTTCAATAAATTCGGAAAACAATAATGATATGGAAATTTCTGTTAGGGTTTTCAATTAAACAAACAAAACTGAACTACTCATATTAAACAAACTTCTACAAATTTGGCTTAATTACTTAAATGTATCAGTAATTTCTAAAATGTCGATTGTCGTATCCAACAAATTTAATATTTTAAATATTGCTTGAAACCAGTGTAACAAGAGATCAATTGAGTTATTTTATAATGCATGAGGACACTACATTTTTCAATCCATCAAACTGTTTTACGTAGTTTGCGTCGGGCGGTCGTGTCTTGTACACAACCCTTATGATTTATTTTATTTAAGACAGTACATAGACAGTTAAGTAGAGGATCAAGATACCAACTTTTTGTACAGCAACAATAAAAAATTACAAACAATGATTATCAAATGCTCTTGACTATTTTTGGTTTATTATTGATTCAATCTTAGTTGGATAACTTCATCTCATTTGGAGTAAAATGCTTTGATTTTATTTTCGGATAGCCAATCAAACTTTTTTTTTAATTCAGATCAGCATAGCTTTGATTTTAACAATATGTTGAATTATGTTATTGCCCAAAATTAATTGTAAACCGCTGACTGAAACAATGTCTTCAACATTCAACCAAATTAAGAGCCAACTGTAACCGTTGCGGTTAAACGCATTAGATTCGGTTTCAAACAAGTCGCAACTGTCCCTAGTCCTAGTGAGAGGCTATTCGTCGTTCATTAGCTTTTTTTTCCAAAACTGACAAAAGAGCTCTAATTAGCTCAGGAGAACGAACGGTCGCCGGTTATAATGACGACATCGGGCACGACATCACCGCGCGTCCGTTCGTCAATGATGACCCAGCGAGAAGAGATTTCACGGCGACGACGGTCAACCAGTCCACCGGAAGGTGAAGAACTGCCCGCACTATTCTATTCGCGACTATCGGTGACTAAAACGCGATCGAATCTCCCTGCTGCGGTCCCCATCGTTCGATTCCAAATCTCTATACGGCGCGGGATATGTGCCCCAAAACTGCCTCTGCGGCGAGGGCCGGGTAGTGAGGTGAAAGAAAACAAACAGTCAGTGCTTGTATATGCGAAAGCCTCACGTTGAGTGTGAGTGAGCGGGTTTTGATCATTCGCTCCGCACCGCGCGATCCTGCGCTGCCGTCGTGTCGTTGCGCGACCGCAGGGGAGAGAACACGAGACAGGTTGTTTCGGTCAGGTCGAGCCAAACACGGAGCAGGTAACTCTCTTGGAAACGGAGGCGATCGCGCGGTGGTGAAGGGCGCGCGGGTCTCATCGTAGAAGTTCATTAACATGCGCGCGGTGGTGTCTTGCCTGCGGTTTTGTGTGGTCAACCACGCAGGTGATCTTCCGGGTTGAGAGGTTTTGCGATTTGCGATCGCTCTGGTGATGGTTCTAGAATGTAGATTTGAGTTTATTTCGATTCGATTATGTAATGGTTCTTATTGAAATCGGAGACATACGATTGTGGAATTCATGCCTAGTTGACATTTTTGTAATCTAGAGATAATCACTAAATAATATTTTTAAAACCATTTCATGAAAAGCAACAAACTTTATGAATGTTTCAAAATATTTTCAATTTCTTTAGCAACTACATCGTTTTGTTACTTAATAGACAGCATATCTAAACAAGTTGATAATTCTTGGTCACACCCGCTGAATCCCCAGAGCTAGATTGGGTCTTAATGGTCAAATATGATTGAAACTAATGTATTGAAGAAAATGATGACCACAATTTCACACCAAACGGTTTCTGTCTTCTGTCGCAGTCTTGGAATTTGTTTGCGATCGGCTACAGGCGGAACATTTTTGGTTACTGAAGTAGATAACGTTGCGTATATTCCAGCCAGCGTGGTTCGTTTGTTTGTTTGCTTTCATTTTCGGGTAGCTCTCATTAGGGGAAAGAAACCGCGTGATGGTGGTCTGGCCCCGCATCGACACGCGGCCCGACCAGCAAGGGACAAGGTTAATTAATTTTCTTAATTCAATTAGTTGTTGTCTGTTCGAGTTCATTCGAGCGTTCCCTTCCGAAGCGGTAAAGCATTCACTCTTATTTCCCTTTGCCCTGTTTCTGAAATGCATGCTAAATTGTTTGTATCGTTGCCGTTCAATTTACAGATCGCGAAGTGTGACACCTTCGTCGTTTTCTGGGACCCCGCCACAGACAATGCACGCCACCGATGTGGCCTTCCCGAGCAGTATTTCGACCAGCGGGTTGCTTCCGTCCCCGAACTCGGCTATGGCCGGTGGCCGACACGAGTTCCAAGCCCGCAACTATTCCGACATCATGCGAAGTCTGGCGGCCAAATATCACAACAACAACAATAACTCGCCCGGAATTAATGTTAGCAATGAGTAAGTCTTCGATGCGGATGATGGCTTCGATTTGATTTTGATCAATTTAATTTTCACCTCCTTTCAGCCAATCCAGTGTAAAGAATCCGTTTCTAGAGCCAAAAATGCGAATAAATCAGCCAAAATCATTCACAGACAGTCCCCTACTAGGTAGTAAGAAAATCAGCAGTCCAATTACCTCCACTCAAGTAAGTCATCGCGGTCGTTTTTTATTTAGTTAAGCTTCCACGATCAACGTTGGTAGATAGTTTGAATGATTTCCAGCATTCCCAATCTACTGACATCTTTCATCGGATAACAATTATTACATTTCAAATTTTGATGGATTAAGAATATAAGTTGCAAGAAGTGTTGTCTCTTCTGTCCAAAAGAGGGATAATCGATTGAAACAATTGTATTTTGCAACTTACGTGCTTATGCCACCAACATCAACATGATTAACTTATCATAATATTTTCATTTTATCATCAGGTACCTAACCCAAGTATTATGTCTTCATTATTCCCGGGTCTACCATTCCAATCGTCGGTTTTTCCACCGTTGATTGATATGAGCAGCACTCAAGCTCTTGTTGCACTGGTAAGTAATTCCCATTCCCGCAAAACAAATCCATGGTTTTAAAAATCGGTAATTTTAGTATTATTGAGCAGCATTTTTGATCCTGTATCATTTTTTTTCCAAAACACCACACAGGCCCGCGCCGCCAAAGAGTCCGGTATCCACAATCTCCTCAAGCCGGAAGACGGAGGCCTGAAAAAGCCTGCGGCTGGTTCGCGAAGCTCCTCCCCGCCGCTAGGAGCCACCTCGCTTACCGGTCACTTCCCGTCACCCTTTCCACCACGGTACCTGCCCGGGATACTGCCGAACCACCTGTCCGCCAGCTACCCGACGACCGTCCAGCCGTCGACGATGACGACGACGACGGCCGTCCCCGCGATCTCACCGCTCAAGTCACCCACCCGCCCGACGGAGGGTCTCACGACATTCCCGCTGGATCTGAGCAGCGCCGCCGGTGCACCGTCGGCGGCCAAGCGGATAAAACTTTCGCCGACGCCGAGCCGGAACCAGGAAACCTCGCCGGCACCGAGCTCCACCAACAGCCAACCGTCCGACTCGATGGAGCTGAAGCTGGGGCTGCCGAGGAAGTGTCACGCCCGGATCGAGGAAATCAGCGCCTGGACGGTGGACAACGTGTGCGACTTTGTCGGGAGTATCGACATCTGCGCCGAGTATGCTCAGGTTAGTGAATGATTTCCTGCTCGTTGGGTTTTAATGCTGCTTGATATATGGATAAATAATCCAACATGAAAGAAAAAAGACAGTCTCAAAAGAAATAAATCTATATTTACTCTTTCAATTAAGCTTGAAAGTTGTGTGCCAGTAGATTGTTCTGAATGGAAATACTTATTTTCTCCAGGTATCTTATTTTTTCCAGGTAATTTGCCCTCAATCTCGCCTTAACAGTCTCCTGCGTTTCTTTGAAGAATTTTTCTGGATTTCCTGGATTCCTCCGAAAAATTTTAATAAACAACTTTGAGAAGTAAAAAAAATACTTCCCATGGAACATTTTAACAGATTTTAACGAATAATTCCTCTGAATTACTTCTTGTTGCATAAGTACCACTGAAACTGCTTTGAATTTACATAAGAAATTCATCTATTTTTCCCAAGAATTTCCTCTGGAGTTCTTAAAAAATTGAACAAAAAAATCTTCACAAAATTTCCTACGAACTTTCACTGAAATTTAAATATATTTCAGTCGAGCAGGTCATTTGGCAAAAAAAAAATCGTCGAATGGGCCATTTTGTGGAAAACAACATTAGACAAAACTGGTCATACGGCCGAAAATGTCGTTTGGGCCGAAAAAAAATCGTTTCATCGAAAAATTCATTTGGCCGAATGTGGGCTATTTGGCGGGTCATATGGCCGAAAATGTGATTTGACCGAACAAGTCATATAGCAGAAAATGTCCTCTGGCGGAACGGAATGTCATTTGGCCGAACAATACTGAATGTAAACAGTGTGAAGTGTTTTTTTTTCAATGTGTTTATTTATTAGGCTCAGCTGTTTCATAAAAAAACTCTACGGAGCCGTGAGCAAATAATATATAAATATAAAAATAACATTGATTCGGACACACACATTCGGACACACTTCTTTTTAGGCTGTGTTGTTGAACCGGCACTTAAACCGGAGCCCGAACCAGATATTTGAGCCCGTCGCTGAGTCGCTTGTGGATGAGACCAAGCTTCCTAGATTGCGATCGCCACCTCCTCCAGAGTAACATCATTTTTCTTCCGACGATTTTTTTTCTCCGGGCGTGCGTTTTCACGTACTTCCGACTGTTTCTGGTTTTCGGGTTTCGGATTTTCTTCCGGAACTTCGATAAAGTCTTCATCCGAGGTTTCCGACATCACATCTTTTACGTTTCCAGAAACTACTCCAGCATATGTAGTACTCTGTCCTTGTTTTCCTACCTTCTTCCGTGATAGCTGGGGACAAGAATCCCTCCGATGGCCTACTGCTTGACAAAGGAAAATTCTTGCTTTTATGCCGGCTACTTCCATCGATGGAGGAATGCTCTTTTTGATTTCCAGAAATACACCACGGACTCCAGTGGACAGGTGATCCAGGCCCGATTCCGAGGGAAACTTTTCATGCACAACACGATCAACTTTTCCAAACAATCCTAGTACCTGCGACAAGCTTTCGTCCGTAACCTTCGGTGGCAGATCGAACACTCGGACGTACCGCATATTTGTTTCTGCGATTTGCATCCGAACTTCAACCGACTTACCACTCGAATAAAAAACATCCTCGGGTCCATGTTTTTCCTCATCGATTCCTCCATTGCATCGCGCGAAACAAATTTGATGTACAGCGAACGATCGTGTGCCGTTTTGTACGCCGTGTCCATCACTAATAAATCTGTATCGAGCTGCTTCAAAAAGCAGGCGATTTCAGCCCATGATGGCTGGGGACTACCGACTGGGAAACGGAACTGGACTGTATTAATAAAATACTTTATCACTTTATTACCCTTTTCGATGATTTAGTACCTCTTCAGCGACAGAGACACACCACCGTAGATCAAAAGAATGTAAACGGTCGATAAACAAAGAGAAGCAAACATGCGCAATTGCTAACTATTGTTTGATATGGAAAAATGAACACTGCATAAAAAAAAAAATTCGATTCCCTAGCTGTTGTACGTTTTGTTCGTTTTTGGGCAGTGTTATAGCGACCATCTATTTCCCTTCGTACTGTACGCTCAAATTGTTCTTCACAGCGCGTTTCCCCAGGAGGAAGGTTGTTCACCAAAACCGTGACAATATTTCCACCAAGTTATGCGATACAGTGATGTTGCACGAGGATCTTGCACTCTGTGCTGGCGTGCAAGTTTCTCCCGACACAATCCACCCAAAAACTGATTCAGTGAGTGTAGACTGCAGGTAGATTGCTACCCAAATAAATCTCATTCCCGAACTGAAAGAAGCTGAAGAACGCTTGAATTCCGAGTACTGCATCAACCTTTCAAGAGCGAAAGAACTCCGGATCTGCTAATTCAATTTCTTGTGGTAAACACTGTTGCACTGTAGCTGTAGGCAAACTAGCTGTGACACTCGAGAGAACATGAAACTCCATAGACCTTGAGTAGTCTAATATTCTGGACTTGATTGTAGCAGCTATCAGCAGTAGCAGTGACTCTCGTGTTGGTTTGACCGAGACCTTGGATCGAGATGTCCACTTTCTGGCTAGAGACCTTCATCAACCTGCTTAGACTTCCGGAAATGAAATTACATTCCGAGCCAGAGTCGAGCAGGATAGTGTGATCCATAATTGTCTTCATCTATAACAACTGCAGTTGCCAGGAGAATCTGGGATGACTTAACCTTGGCCATATTAGAGGAAATAGTTGCCCTCGAGGTTGACGACTGTTGAGCTGGAACGGGTTAATTCTGCTTAACGCCCTCATTCGATGTTACAGTGTCAGATGAGCTATCGTTCAAGCTTCATCCTTCTGCCTTGAAACACATAACCGTATGATGTCTTGGCTTACATTTTCTACAGCCGTACCTCGAAGAACATTCTCTAGCGATGTGACTTCCCTTCAGACAGTTGCGACAAAGAGAATGACTGCACAGAAAAGATTCTCTGTTGGATATCGGCATCTTCAGAAACAGATGTGCAATCCGTGAATCTGAACAGACTGGGCATTTTGCACTGTTGTATTGCACCGCATTGTGACTCGCTCTTTGATAGATTGGTTTTCGTTTTTCCTGTGATACTGTGTCTGGCTTCGGCGGCAATGATTCATATACTCTAAGCTTCACCTAGAAAACAATAGACGACGCCAAAGTACCTCAAAGCTTCGCCCAATGAAGCATATGAGTATAAGGATTGCTCCGAAAGGAATTCAAGCCAAAATTTGTCGAAAAGAGTAGATTTATTGTTGTGGAGCATCAATAAACCAGCTTCGGCTGAACATATATCTATTATATTTATTTACCTGACAGACAGGGTTGCTTGCCCGAGCTCAAAACACTGTGTCGATGCCTCGATTCGTCTTGCATTCGTCTATCTAATTCCGCGTTTAATGTGCTTCGTGCTGATACCGTAATAAAGGTTGATCGCTCTCACATCGATTGGTACAGCAGTCGTTGATTGATCCGTAGAATTGAAACGAATGAAATCACAACAAAAAGCCGCGTTATAATACTGAATGGAGGCTTCGGCAAGACATACACTGTTCCAACCTAACTGACCGGTGTTAGAACAGCGCTTAAGCCGTCTACGTAGTCCTCGCAGTCTTCAAAGGTGCTTGAAAGGAAGCAGTTAGTAGTTTTCGGAGTCGGAATAGCCACATGCTTGTGTCGAATGGCTGTAGCTACTAATAAATAGCGGCCAATCAATCGGATCACCCGTAAATGTAGATAATTCTTGATCAACCAATTGCCTAGCCACCTAGTCCTACTGCTCCATTTGCCGTAGACGTTCGAGTTCCTTATCACGATCCATCAATACCATCTGCTGCTGCTTGATGAAATTGTCATGTTCCTGCTTCTGTCAGTGCATCTGTTGTCCCAGTTTAGCCAATTCATGTTGTTTTTGCTGTACCAGCTTCTCCTGTTCTTTCTCTTGGTTTTTCATCTGCTGCTCCAATTCTCGGTTCCGGAGTAAACCATCTTCTCTCTGTAATATCGGTAATTCTGGTGACGTCGTCAATGGTCCTTCGAGCCGGATATTCGAAAACAAATTGCGGAATATCAGGAGAAAGGGTACTCCCATAAGGCTACGGATGAAGAACTACAAAGATTTGATCCAAAGCGAATCTGGTATCTCCCATTAGAGGTTATGCTGAACCCCAAGAAACCCAACCAAGTTCGGCTTGTGTGGGATGCTGCTGCCTCTGTTGTCCGTATATCACTCAACACAATGTTGATGAAAGGTCCTACCCTGTTAACACCCCTATTACACGTGTTGTATCCGTACCATGAACGAGAGGTGGCCATCACCGCGGATGTTCAAGAAATGTTTCATCAACTTCTAGTTCGAGAGGAATACCATAGTGCTTTATTGTACCTCTGGCGGAACTCTACGGATGAACCATTAGACACAATGGTCATGGATGTGGCAATATTTGGAGCCTCATGCTCACCCACGCAGGCGCAATTTGTGAAGAACGTTAACGCGATGGAATACGAACACCAGTATCCCAGAGCGGCACTTGCTATAACGCGGAGACACTATGTAGACGATCATTTAGATAGCGTCGATACGAAAGACAAAGCTATTGAACTCGCCGCACAAGTCATGGAGGTTCATGATAAAACTGACTTTCATATCCGGAATTAGATATAATGATCCAGGAAGTATGGAAAATCAAAATAGGCTGGGATGAAAAAAATCCATTAGCCATTTTCACTCGTTAGAAGCAGTGGCTGATTCGCCTAAGTGATATGGATGAGATTGAAGTTCCTCGCTGCTATTTTCCCGGCTATGAACCTTGCAGTCTCGACACGCTTCAGCTACACATATTCGTTGTCACTAGTGTGGAAGCCTACGCTACAGTTGTATATTTTCGAATAATCGATCGATCTACACCACGTGCAGAACTGCTCGCAGCAGTTCTAGGAGCTCGCTTACGGAAAACGGTCGAAGAAGGTCATTCGTTGAAAGTACGGTGAACATATTTTTGGTGCGACTCCTCCACTGTACATGCATGTATAACTTTGGATCTTCGACGGAATGGATAATTTGTAGCATTGCGAGTCAACGAAATTCTCCACCTATCCAGTCCAGAAGAATGGAGATGGATTCCGACCAACTTCAAAGTTTGCCGACGAGGCAACTAAATGGGGAAAAGGGCCTTCGTCCACCTCTGACAGCCGCTGGTGTCGAGCTCCTCATTTTCTGTACGAATTGGAAGAGGAAGTCCGGTCGGCGTATGTAGGCAAGCACTCCCTCATGCAACCACTCGTGTTTGTTGAGCGTTTCTCAAAATGGGAACGACTTCTCAGATGCATAGCGTATGTGTTGAGATTTGTAAAAAGATTACAACTGCAACGAAGATTGCTTCTCTAGACGACACAATAAATCTGTCGAAGGAAGAATTATTAGGCGCGGAGCAGGCACTATGGAGATCGGCGCAACATGAAGCATATCCCGATGAAGTCAACGTTCTGAAATCGAATATGGAAGTTCCCCGTCATCAACAAAAGAGTGTAGAAATGAACAGTTTGTTGTACAAATTATCACCAATGATGGATGAGAATGAAGTTATCCGTATGAACAGTCGCTTGTCTGCAGCCGAGTTTTAACTATTCGATGTCAGATATCCAATCATTCTTCCGAAGGACAGTTGTATCACTCGTCTCTTTGTTGATTGGTACTATCGCAACCATAAACAGGCCAATGATGAAACAGTCATAAACGAGATCCAACAAAAGTTTCACATTTTGAAGTTGAGAGGACGTTTAAGATTCGCCAAGAAAAACTGTAGTTGGTGTCGAGTCTACAAGGCAGTACCGACAACACCGCAAATGGCGTCACTTCCACGGTTCATCCGCCCGTTTTCCTTTGTAAGAATAGAGCCCTATCTGATGAAAATTGGAAGAGCATCTGTAAAACGCTGGGTGGTTCTTTTCACCTGCTTAACAATAAGAGTCGGTGATTTGGAAGTGGCTGCAACACTGTCTACCGATTCGTGTAAAAAAGCTATTCGTTCCATGGGGTGCGGGCTATAAGCGCAGGAAAACTAGTTATGACTGTTGACGAGAAGCTTCGAAACCATTGGACTAGGGGGCGTGTCGTCCGAGTTTATGCAGGTCAAGATAGAGTAGTAAAGAAAGCCGATGTGCAAACAAGTGGAGGAGTGAAAAATGTAAAATCTTCCAAATTTCCTGGGAATTTTAAACATTTAGAGAAAGTTCATCTAAATAGCTAGGGAAAGCTTTTTTTTAGTTTTCCAGATAAAGATCCTTCAAATTTCCGAAAAACAAATCCTCTAATTTCATATCCAGATCGGATGACAGGCTAAAACACTATGCCCAGAATACAATTCTTTAATTTCAATCAAACCACATAATGGAATGTACACACGGTCAAGCAGTTTGACCAATATTGACTCCACCTCCCGTTTATTCAAACATCCATCAAGTTTTACCAACAGCAGCACGAACAATCAATATATTCGACCAACAATATCACACACGAACGACCGAAGCGCCAACTTGAGCACCAACCATCAAAAAATATATGGGGGTTTGTGCAACTTCACTACAAATGCTCAAACATGTTCGGCAAACCTTGACTCCACCCCCGATAACTCAGACCAAAATCAAACCGTTTTAATTTTTTCCAACCGAGCCGCCAACTGTCAAATGGTTGGTCGAACAACTTCACACACGTTCAAACAAAGCAGCAACCGAAGCGTTTTCTTGGGGGCGGAGTCAATGTTCGTCAAACTGCTTGACTGGTGTGTACGTTGCATAAGAAAGTCTAGCTCACCTGATCTTATTCGATTTACTTGCAACAAGTTGCATTGCTGACGTGGAGGCGCTGATTCATTGGTTTGAATTGACCAGATCGGATTTTGGACTCAAAAGTTATGGCCATACAAATTTTCCATGATGCACCAGAAAGTCACCTATACTGCAAGGTGCATCAATTAGGGGTTTTCCTTAATAATTTATGGTTACGCCACTATAAATAAAGTAAAACATATAGTTTTCGTTATTTAATTGCAGATATGATTTTTTGGTGATTCGATTATCCGAAGTGATAAAATAGATACCTACTCCGGATAATCAAGTCTGACCTGTATACGGTTTTATAGTTGATAGGCAAATGGTGCAAAAAGATAATCTTTTGGCGTAATAATTCTGCTGGTCGCTTGATACATTCGAACTGGTCCTCTATAGTTTCAACAGTGTTTTTAGCACAATTTCGTTGGCACTGATAGTATCTTTCAAAGTGCTAAGCTCAATTTTTCATTTATAAGGAAAATTATAGGATTCCATAACGGATGCATCCGCTAGAACAGCCATAAATCATTCAACACAATTTAATACACTTCTAAGCGTATTTATAACTCTACCACGGCGAGTATCAATTGCGGCATCTTAGCCGAAGGAGTTTGTTTTCATTAGTCCCGGCTCTCGAGTTCGTCGCGTCGCGTCACATGTGTCAAGCCCGATCGTCGCTCCCTCTCACACCTTGGGCAATCTTTGGCAATCAACAGCCAACTTACCGTGCATTTTCTTCGGAGGGCAGCTGCGAACGAAGCGATGGTGGTGGAAATAATGCAACTGCATGTGCGCCAATTACCTACCGGACCACGGGGAGAAGCCCAAGGAAATTAACGCTCCTTGCGCTAAGAGCATAGGCCGAGTGCAAATGACATTAGAGATGTGCATTCGCAAACCGGGTTCTGATGAAGCCCAAGAATGTAGCCGAAGGAGCAGCAACAGCAGCAGTGGAGAACCAGTTTGCGATATAATGAACGGTGGCATCGATATTTATGACAATTTTCACGGGTTTTCAAACGACACTCCGATCGTCGTTAGGGCGCTTGGTCGCCTAACGACTGTTAGGTATTGCTTGTTAAGATGGGCAACCGTGATTATTATTTGATTTTGTTTTTCATGAAGATATTTAACATGTGATCTTGTTATTACATTTTCAATTCAATTGATTAAAAGTCAACTGTTCTAATAAAAATTGAAATAAAAAACAAATCTATGATTATCGTTCCTGAAATTCTATCGACGAATCAATTGCCCCCAATTTCCCCTCATATTTCATACTACGAATGCGAGGGCAAGAAGCCAACTCCAAAGAGACTTCTAGCCTGTTTCCTAGATGCACCTACGTATAAATTGGTTCCCTCCGCAACGAGCTACATTCCTCACGAACCACGCAAATTACATGCATTAGAGTTGAGCACGCGGAAAGACTGGAAAAATCATCTCCCATCGAAGGGTGCGTGCCACCAATCGGCCAGCATTGCTTTACCAGAGCCTCATCATGTGTATGCAGAATGTTCCCTACTCAAAGTAGGGTATTTCGCGAAATAAAAACCACAAAGAAAAGTGCAGTAGCGCGAGTTCGTGTCTTGGCTCCGCTCAAGTCACAGCGGCGTGGCGCGTGCGCGCCAACCCATGGCACGTGTTCGACCATCAGCAGACGCCCCACATCACGCAAGCTCAATTTCGTTTCGTTTTGCTATTTCACTGCTGGGTCTGCAGATGCCGAAGAGGGTTGCTTCTTACTTTTGCACTTCCGCGGACTCAGCGACGACGACGACGACGGCAACAGCAGTAGCAGCTTGCTCTTCGGCTGCAAATCAAGCTTCTATTATCTTTGTGCAAAGTGTTGATACTCACGTAAAGCGCACAAAATAGAATTAATGTCCGGAAAATTAAAAGAAAATAAATTAATTCAACGCTTGGCGAATCCGGGCGTGAGCAGCCCGAATACGATGTTTTGATTTAAATGCAGCGTGAAGTGGATTGTAAATAGAAATGTTTACCAGTTGAGGTATTTGACTGATGGTAGATTTTGTTCCTTTTTGGTAGCGATGTTTTAAAGTGGCAGAATGAACCTGGCTGTGTATTGGGGCCATTGAGAATTGACCATTGGATTATTTGAGTAAATCACCGCGTTTCCAGTTGCTTTAAATTAAGTGCATTGCATGTTTAGATGATTCAACAGCTGACAAGAATACAGTCGTCAAAAATTTCATCGGATGGCCTTGTAATTCAAAATTGTGAAGGTTGATTCTTCGTAAGATGCGTTTCGGAGCTAATCGACATTTGTCTGTTTCTTTGAGGGAACCAAGTCCTCGGGAACACTTCTGGACGTGGCCACTGTACACTTCTTCTTCTTATTGGCATTACATCCCCACACTGGGACAGAGCCGCTTTGCAGCTTAGTGTTCATTAAGCACTTCCACAGCTATTAACTGCGAGGTTTCTAAGCCATTTTTTGCATTCGTATATAATGAGGCTAACACGATGATACTTTTATGCCCAGGAAAGTCGAGACAATTTCCAATCCGAAAATTGCCTAGACCGGCACCGGGAATCGGACCCAGCCACCCTTAGCATGGTCTTGCTTTGTAGCCGCGCGTTTTACCGCACGGCTAAGCAGGGCCACTGTACACAAAGACTCATACTGGATGACATTGCTCAAAAACCATAGTCAACTTTGTTTTGCCATGGGGGAAATGGTCTTGCTTGACTACCCTATTCAAATGTTGAGTATTTCATAAAAACTGCATTATTACATGCCGAAGATTATTTTTCAGAATAAAGTGATGTATGGACGAAACTTCCGCAACACTCGAAGGAAATAAACGGAAAAATTGAATTGACGTGACATTTCTATGAAAAAGTATGAAAAATCACAAATCTCATTTAATGCATCTCTAAATCTTCATGGATTTGGCTGAAAATTGGTCAGGAGCTAGGATAGGATGTGCCAATTAGTCAGTAAAAATCGTACCGATTTGCTGTCACAATCGTACCGGTTGCTGATTGGTTGAAAATGACAATAGATTACTTCGATTGGTGGCGGCGCGTTTTTCGTAGGGCAGCATGTTGTTAGTTTGGCCGTGTTGCAGGTTTGCAAAGTTGATATTAAGCAAAATACGTAAATTTATATTGAACTGCAAACGCCATATAAATTATTCTCAAGTGTTGTAAATGTTTGAAACTGTTGATTTTAAGCATTATGATTCACCTTTCTGTCATTTTCGATCTGAAAGTCATATTTTCATTAGCGAAACTTCTCTCTGGTAGTCTTTCGCTTCTCTTACATAAATAATAGATGGAACGGAAAGAAAAACATCAAGTTTTGATACATGATATTTGGAAGATTTTGTAACAAATTACTTTGGCTGCACTGGCGACCACCTCGTCAGAGCAACCGACTAAAAAACAACAAGGCAGTCTCAATTGAGTTGTCACATCCTATCCTAGGTCAGGAGACTCCGTTTAAGATATTTATTGAAATAGAGGGGTGGCACTTTGAATCTGGAATACTTTTGAAAATGGTGAACAGGTCTACTGGGCATAGTGTATCTATTGTACTTGCCATACAAGATTCATGCTCATTCATTAGCTAGCATAGAAAGCTTTCAATTAATAACTGTGGAAATGCTAATAAAACGTTGTACGCTAATAAAACGTTGATGGGCCTCCATATACAGATGTGCTCGACTTGCGGTTAGCGGCAGTATAATTGTCCATAAAGTCTTTCGGTGTATGTCACAATTGGGTTGTTTAGGGGTATATGTGTTTTTAAATATTCTGAATCTGCATATAAAACTGAGACTAACACCAATTTTTCAGAATTTTGGAGCCCCGGAACTATTTTTAATTTGCATTTTAAATTTATATGGGACTAAAAATTTGATCTTAGGCTGCGTGGGCCAACTGTCATTCTATGAATGTTAGTGTCATTCTATCGATTGAAATGGATTATTATTTGCTGTATAAAAATGTAAATAAAAGGTTTACAAACAAAATAAAAATATGTTGGAGATCAGCAAAGCAAGCTATAAAAAACCTCATATTTTTCCTTGCTAAACAACCCAATTAAAGCATGCCTAAACCAGGTGTTCTATGTTTTCAAAACTCTTTCCGAGTTCAATTAAATTAGTCTTTCAGGTCAACTATGCTCTGTACCACCCCGACGTCAACCGATTAAGTCCACACATGTCCATAATCTTTCGGTATAACTTGCAATTCAATCATGCCTAAAACAGGTGTTCTAAGTTCTTCAAACTCCTCCTAAACACTAGCTGATGACAGTTTCCAACTATTCATAATCGGCATATATCTCCAGCGGCGGTATACTCATCCTGGTCGTCACTCCACTGTATTGCCTTCTGGCACATTCTTCTGACGATGTTATCGGTGGTAGTGTCCATTTCGCATTCCTTCAACATCGCACTCCTCTCCATTTACAAGCGGGGACATGTGAACAGGATGTGTTCAGCCGTTTCTGTCACGTCTGGGCATTGCGGACAGGCGGGGAAGTCGCATGTCCGAATCTGTGCAAGTACCACCTGAAGCATCCGTGGCCTGTTAAGAACTGGGTCAAGCCAAAGTACACATGAGGGCTGCTAATCCATGATATCACACTTGGGACTAGGCGATGGGTCTACCTGCCTTTAGTCGAGTTGTCCCATTCCGTCTGCCATTTGGATACCGTTGCTGCCTTGATATTCCTTCGGGCATTACTGGTGCACTCTCGTTTTCCTCCACCACCAGTTTGATAGGCATCATGCCCGCGAGTACGCATGCCGCCTCGCGACGTACGGTACAATACGCGCTGACGACTTTCACGCACATTAGCCTATAAGTACTTCCCAGATTTCGGGCGATGCAGTTTGCGCTCAATGCCGACACCCAGACTGGGCCTCCGTGCCGCAGTATTGAAACCACCACGCTTGCCAGCAGCCTGCACTTGCTATGAATTTTAAGGCTCAACTCATCTTCGACATGACTTTTGAGGCTCAACTCATCAACTCAACTCAACATCACCTCCAATTGTTTAAGAGATCTGCTGAAGGAGATTGTCGACTCTAATATTGTCGCCTTCTGCACCGATCTCCGAATGTCGACGACTATCAACTATCATGACGTCGGTGTGTTAGAGAACGCAGTTGGTCTGGAAGATCAATGAATTATTGGCAGTGGCTGATTTTCTAACGCAGGTTTTCTCAACAGCAGGAACTTTTCACGAAAATCTATTTGGTACCAGTTATGTAGGAAGGTGTCTGCTACTACGCCTACCAAATATTTTTTCGATTAAGTTGCTTATTTTCGAGAGATTTAGCCTGAGATGCTTTTCGCCATACTGATTTCCGAAAGTTAACTCCTCGTGTGCCGCTGTAAGCACGCTCAAAGCAGGTGATTCATTGATCTGAACTCCAGAACGATTTTCAGAAACTGGGATTTCTGTAGGAGTATTGTTCGTATAACGTTATCTATCTCTCCAGGAATAATTTCTGAACACTTTTATGAAAAAAAAAGAGTCCTGGCTCACGGCATTCCAGCGGAAAACTGAACACCCCTAGAACACACAAAACACCTGTGTCAACAACACTCACACTAACCTACAGTTATTGCTTTTGATCTTGGATGTCGATACATAAAATGATGAAGAAGCGATTTATATAAGAAAAACTTAACTGTTCCATAATTGTGGAAAAATATTCTCAAGGTCACAATCATGGAACACTGATTAAATTAAACTTCTTCCAATAATTCTTATTTGAAGCATTTCAAGCATTTCACATCTAAGTTATGACGGTAAATATAGGTAAATATCTAATATAATAGCTGATAGAAATCCATTCACCATTGGAAATACTTAATTTGATTGTGAAATTATTACTTTTTAGCAAAAGTGTTCCATAATTGTTGTTGGATTCATTATCTGATAACCTAATGATGTGGACCTAATTATCTGATAATAATTTCGGTGTTTTATTTGATGCATAAAGTAAAAAATAGATTATCAAAACGCATACAACAGATTGTTAATTAACGAACGATCACTGTAATATGACACTGATACACTCGCCATGACGTTACATCTTTTGCATGCTGTTTTGGAGCATATTTGAATTCTTAGGGACCTTAGACTAATTACGTAACATATTACAGGGGTGGGTGTTTTGCAAATCTTCGAATTTACCCGTATTTTTTGTAGCCCCCTCAAAATATTATAAATAATAAATTTATGAATCCCCCGTGTTGTATGTTCAGACATTTTTTAAATATTTTTACCAGCCTTTCGCGTCTGGAAAAATTGAGGGATGGGGGATATTAAGTCAACAAGGGTTGAAAAAAGGGGGATATCAAGGGTTGAAAAAAGACAGCAACACCGTCTTCGATCAGAGGTCGTACAGCCTGAACACTTAACACTTAGCATGATACAACGGACACATAACACCCAGTGGACCAGTGGAAAATTTTCGTTCACGAAAAATTTCCTCTTCACCGGGTGGGAATCGTACCCACACTCCACAGCGAATCTATACCGTTCCGTCTAAAGACATTTCGTCGAATGACATTTGGCGAAAGGACACTACGTCGCATGGACATTTGGTCGAAGCGACATTTCGTCGAAAATGAATTTTGGTCCACTAGAGACGAAAGACATTTGGTCAAATGACGTTTGGTCGAAAGGACACTACGTCGAATGGACATTAAGTCAAAATCAAATTTTAGGTTGAAGAATCATCGTACATTTGGTCGAATGACGTTTGGTCGAAAGCAGATTTTTTTATGAATAATCTCATCATTTTCTCAATCATTTTCCAAAGCTCTCAAAAATATGTAAAATTTATCCGCAGAACAAATAACACTGTGCTATCAAAGCATTCTCCATCAGAATCCTTCAAATGACGGCTAAATTTTCAAAATTATCAAAGTAGCTTTTTTCTGAAGGTATGTTTTTCTTAGGCGACTATCTGACACTTATTTTTGGTTGCAACTAAAAATAAGCGGAGAAGAAATTTTTTTTATGAGCGTTAAAATATTAAGTGGGAGAAAGAATATCAATGAAAAGAATTAAAAAACTATTTCCATTCGACCATATGTCCCTTCGACTAACGTCCTTTCGACGAAATGTCATTTGACCAAATGTCATTCGACTAGATGGCAATCAATGAAATGCTCCAAAGCCGACTACGATGAAGTATTGGCAAAATAACAATGATATTAATAGTTTTGAGCTTGTGCCGCAAATCAGAATACAGCGTATTTCACCATCAGTACCTAATATTTGGCTATTCCTGTAGGAAACCCGGTGGATTTCAATTTTTCTATTGTCCATCAGGGTCTTCCGAAGTCTCCATTTTCTCAGATGAAAAATCCTCAGTAGTTTCCGTATTCGTTTCTTCCGCTGCTCACGACCATGAATTTTTCTAATCAGTTCATCCATGTCTATTGTAAATTGTTTATTCAAATTGAACCAAAAAATCAATTAACGAATTATACATTTTACTAAATTACCTATTACCGGCTGAAATTCGCTTTCAACATTCAACTAAATGTCAATTCGACTACATGTTCATTCGACTAAATGACCATTTCGTCGAATGACATTTGATCGAAAGGACATTACGTTGAATGGACATTTGGTTGAAGGGACATTTAGTCGAAAACGTTATTTTCAATCCACTAGAGACGCAAGACATTTGGTCGAATGGACATTTAATAGAAAGATTTTAGAATGAAGAATCTTCGTACATTTGATCGAAAGCGGATTTTCGAATCAACAATCTTTGCACATTCAGTCTAATGACGTTCTGTCGAATAGCTATTTGAAAGAAATGAACTTTAGTCAGTAACTTAGCTAAGCTTTGACTGTCTACACATATCTATGGTTGCTACTCCGTGATTGATCAGAATCAGTGAAATTGCGCAAGGAATCAACTGAATGATTAACTGAGATTGTTCAGGCATTCTCAGTGTGCAAGTTTCAGTGACTCAAATGTTCAAATGATCTATAACGGCGCCGGCCACGTCCTTGAAGTCAGTTAGGAAGAGGGAAGGAATATTAGTAGATGGTTTTTGCTATTTGAAGACAGTGTTTACCTCTGCGTCTCCACAAAAACCACAGGAAGGAATATAAGTTAGTTAATAGGTATCGTTGGATCTGGATTTACTCTGACAAGCGATACGACCGTGCCATTATTTTTACACAATGATTTAACCAACCATGACTCGACCGCATAAAGCATAACAAATTAACTACCGGCACACCGAGCACGAACAAGATTAGACGCATATCAATTGATTGATTTTTCGACCGCACAAAGTATAACGACACCAGATCTTTTGCCGTGTCTATTAACCGAGAATGGCCACTTCTCACTATGCATACCCGGCGGCATATGCAAACTGTGTAGGATCGCGTTTTGGACGACTGAGCTGACGCGCAGCATTTTGTACCAAAATATTCACTTTCCACATCACTGATGAATTTAAAAACAACTATTTTGTTGGAAATCCACTGAATTAATATAAAAGTATTACACAGTGCATCGTTTATCGTTATTATGAAAAAAAATATACCATTCAATCGGCAATTGCCATTCGATTCCTATTATAATTCTACGCTTTTGGACAAATTTTCAAAAAAACAATTGTTGGTGGGATTTTTCAGTTACGCCGTTTTTGAGCTTTTCGATGAAAAAGCCCTGTAAATCGATTAAAAATGCATAGCACAACGTAATAACTTGAAAACGATTTTTTTAAATTTTTTTTATGCAGAATCTATTAAATCTCTATATCCAAGGGGCCCTCCTTAGCCGTGAGGTAAGACGCGCGGCTACAAAGCAAGACCATGCTGAGGGTGGCTGGGTTCGATTCCCGGTGCCGGTCTAGGCAATTTTCTGATTGGAAATTGTCTCGACTTCCCTGGGCATAAAAGTATCATCGTGTTAGCCTCATGATATACGAATGCAAAAATGGTAACCTGGCTTAGAAACCTCGCAGTTAATAACTGTGGAAGTGCTTAATGAACACTAAGCTGCGAGGCGGCTCTGTCCCAGTGTGAGGATGTAATGCCAATAAGAAGAAGAAGAAGAAGAAGAAGAAGATCCACGAAAAAATAAGCATTTTCTTTTGAAGCAATAGGGTAACCGCACCTTTAGTGGAGGTAGAACCAATAGTGAAGGTAGTATGATTTTTATTTGTAATTATACACTCTACGATAGTTTCAGTTGATGCATTATGGTATAAATATGATGTTAAATACAATTTATCATAAAATTTTGATTGAAACCCCATTGAAAACAATGATTTTTCTCAATGAAATTGATTCCCCTGTACCTATAGTGGAACAACTGTACGCAGCACTGGAAGGTGCAATTCACAGATCTTGTGTGCAAAGAAAGGGAACCATAATCAACAAATCTTACATGTTCCTTGGTTTTGCGTATGACGTCGACATCATTGGTGTAGATCGCAGTGCAGTGGAAGAATCTTTTAAACGGAAGACTGGAAGAATTGAGATTCTCACGTCCGAATGTGTGAGAGGCGATAACAGGAAAACAAACACTCCTAGATGGTGCAACTCAGGAATGCTTGGGTTAAAATGAGTATATTTCTATATATTTTTTGACTCCTTTGCAATCATTGTGGTGACCCAATTAAATTTGAGGTTATGGACAGAAGGAAAACAAACATGTATTTATATGTATATTATATGTAACGTCACTCATCTCAATAGGACTTTGTCAAAACTAAGTACCTGGTGGCTGGCAGTGAGCGTGGCAGCCCAAACGGTGTTGGTCCCGAGGTTAAATGGGTGGGATTCGATTTGAGGTTGTCGACGAATTCATTTATCTGGGAACACTCGTATATGTGATCATGACGTTAGCTGCGATGTGGAAACACGTGTTGCGGCTGCAAGTAGGACTTTCTACTATTTTCATAGCCAGCCTAAAGTCTCGCAGCCTACAAACACGGACAAAGCTAGCTCTGTACACATCGTTGATTCGTCCAGTAGCCATGTACGGCCATGAAGCATGGTCGTTAAAAGATGCAGAACATCGAATTCTGGGAGTGTTTGAGTGGAAAATACCGCGCTCAATACTTGGCAGTGCGGTGGAAAATTAAGAATGGCTCAGACGCTTGAATCAATTGTGCCAAGTGTACAAAAATGCAGACATAGGCAGGCTGATAAAATACGGCATATTACAGTGGGCTGGACATAATGTACGTATGCCGAAAGAGAGACCAGCAAAAGTCATGTTTAGCAGAGAACCTGGAAAAGGACGTCGGCTCCAGGGTAGATCACGCACTCGCTGACTGTGTGCAATCGAGGAAGATGCGCGTGAGATGCGCGTGTGGCAGGCGTCCTGGGGGACCTGCGACTGGTGGCCCTTGAACGAGCGACCTGGTACAAGATATTTCAGTCAGTTTTTCTCAGGATAACATGCAGTGTACGACCATCATAGGTACATGCAGGTAGATCTATAATTGATTTTGCGTTAAAAAAACTCGTTTGTAAGTTATTACGTTGTGCTATGGATTTGTAATCGATTTACAAGGCGTTTATCATCAAAAAACTTAAAAACGGCATAACTCAAAAATCTCGCCAACGATTTTTTTGAAAATTTGTCCAGAAGCGTAGAATTATAGTAGGAATCGAATGACGGCTGCAGATTGAATGGTATATTTATTTTCATAATAACGGTAAATGAAGCACCGTGAATAGCTTTCCCGGTTGGTTAAAGTCATGATTAAACAATACCATTAGTATGGTGCCACAAATGGTTTTGATTCCATTTTTTTTGTGTCAGGTGAATTCGTTGATAAATCTGCTTCATCTTTCTGGAACATCCCAGGTAACCAATAAGCATTAAAGTAAGCACTATAGTAGCATTATACTGGCATTGCATATGCTCCTGCTCCATGCTGTAAATAAATATTTCGAAAACCTGGCTGTCCTAAATAAGCATTCTCAAAGCAATCATGAGTGGCGTAGTCTTATAATAGCATTTTGAATGCACAATGTTGTTTTTCGTTAAGTGCAATGGAACAGCTACATAAGTGCCACTTTAAGGCATGTAGTGAATACGTCAAATGTTTTCCAATATGGAACCATATAGCGGGAACTATTTGTCCAATGAACTTACATTTGAGAATAGAAATCGGTACGTGCAGAATGTTTTTTCCATTACGACCATTGACAGGAGTACTTGTTGTTAACCTAACCCTATCACTTATTGCATAGTTTAGCTACATTTTATTATTCCAATGCACCATTTACGATGGATGCATTAAAGCAGCACTACTGTAGCTGTTTCTTTGCAACTGGGACGTTTGTGATGGTTGCATTCTGAGATTAGTTAGATTAAGTTTCAATGTTCCTGAAGAGGCGTAATGTTTATGTTGGGCAAAATTATTCCCACTACCATCTCACTCTTATGGGCCAGCTGGTAAGGGCGATGACAAATACAGCGTCGGGTGGCAAGAGCGCGAGCTCGAATCCCACTCGATGAAGGTAAAAAAATATGTTCCATTTCAAATATGAAAATACAATAACGATATAATATAAAAAAACATGTAAAAAAAAGAATTAGAAAAAAATGTCATTAAAAAACCTTTTTTCTTGTTTTTTTTTCTTTTTTCAGCATTTCGGATGCTGAATAAATGCTACTCAGCAAAATTTCTCTTTATCTATGAAGTGGGATTGAGCATTTAAGCAGCCATATATTGGGACAAAACCTGCATTAAAATAGCATTAAAGTCGACTATAGGGCTTATCAGCATTTAATGTTTTGCAGTAAAGGCGCATATAATGCCACTTAAATGCTTTATATAATGCTTAGGCTTACTGGTTACCTGGGATTGTTAACATTAAAAACGTTAACCGATTGATTGGCAGTCATAGTACCCACTTACTCCGTATTTTTTGAGCCTTTCAAAAAAAAACAAATGTATACAAATAAAATTCAAATATGTTGAAGATCAGGAAAATGCGCTTTTTCTAATAAATTAAGAAAATAAACTCAATGAATCCTAAGAAAAAAATGTGATTTTTGGGATTTTTTTTTTCAAGATAGATACAAATATTTGAATACAATGAAATAGGGGAAGTGCACCGCTTTTGGCCAACTTAGTGCCTAATTTGGCCAACCCATATTTTTCCAAAATAATCGATCAGTTGAAAGCAGCGTTGAACAGAGAGGGATATATCTTTTGATGGAACTAATAAAACCCTCGCGAATTGCTTTATTTTTGAGGTTATTCGCAAAATTGGTCAATTTAGGAGCATGGTCAAAACCGGTACAGTTCCCCTACATATCTTTATTCTGTAGTTTTTTATGCTACAAAAAATATGTTGTGGCCTGCATTGGATCCCTCTTTCGTCCGCTACATCAGGTGCAGTGTGGCACCTCCGACGCGACGGCAACCTGCTAATTGGTGGACATCATGGAGGCTGCACCGTTGGAGCTAGAATAGAATCGACATTTTTCCGATTTTCTCCGATAAATTTTATATCATCGTTCGTTGGATTTTTGGATTGTGATTATTTGGAAATTAAAAAAACTGACTGTGACTGACTTTGAACAAAAAATTATGTTCCACCAAAGAGCCAATTTCTTTAAGACAAAGAAAAACCGGTACAAACTATGGCAGAAAAAACTGTGTTGAATTATGATGTTCGCCAACTTTAGAGACAAACTTTCGAGATAAGCGCATTTTCAGTCGCTTTGGAATAGAGTGTCTAATGAACCGATCGGGAAATTTTAAGATAAAGTAGACACAAAATGTACACAAGTTTTTGAAACTTTGCAGAGTATAGGTACTAACCCCTTAAACATCTAGACAACTGTTTGATGGCTTTTTGTGAAACATTTACAAAATTCAATTGAATTTTTTCAGAAAAAAAAGTCTAGAAGATTATCAATTTATTTCAAGTGAAATTCAAGTGAACAATCAATTTTATTTTTTATAAAGATGGTCAATCTTATCCATGCTAAACCTTTTTTACGTGTTAGCAAATCAAAGATCTATCACAATAATTAGTTACAGTTTCCTCCGGTCGGCAACGAGTTCCTTCCAGCTAGCCATAGAATATTGCACTGTTTTAATCCACCACTCACAGGGTCATTCGTAAATGCATCACTTTAGCCCGCGGACAAATGGAGACGTGCTGCCAACCATCAAGCTGCACCCGGAGATTCTTTTAGCTCTTAAGTACCCAGCCTAGGAAGAGGAGGGAAAACGGCCACATGCAGCCCTGCACGTCTCGAATCTGGTCTATGATTTATGCGAGCATGCGACGATCGTCGATCGTCGGGTTTATTAGTTTAGTTACCTTAACATATTTCTTACCTCTTCTTGTGGGCTCCTTGGCTTGCGTCACAGTTGGCGATGCAGAATCGTCTCTTGCCGCCGCTTTCCTCAACCAACCGGCAGCAGTGTAGTGACTTTTTCATTATTAATTTCCTTAAATCGATTTCCCATAAATCAAGTTCTCTATCTACGGCACTGGACACCGGGCGAACCTGCCTTCATCTCGACTACCTACCTGGGTCGTACGGGTATTTCTTTTTTTTTTATCCGCATGCACTACTAGGTAAAGTTGCGACTCTTGCACACGGCATTGACCGCGAACTCGTGGGAAGTGCAAGCCGTTACGTTGACCGCGCGCTGGGCTGCTGTTGCTGCTGCTGATGCACTACCGTGGGGCATTCGTTGAACCTGATTCAAGCGTCCTCCCCGTCCGTCACTGAAGATCGCGGTGGCAAAAAATGTGCGACTGCCTTGCACTCTTTGGATAGGTGCACCATGATCTTCTACAAGTATGCCTCGATTTCGTAGTCTTTTCTAGTCTATTTTGGTATTTAATTTTCTATAAAAAAAACTTGTTAAATTGAGTATTAAAAATTCATTTATGATGAAGATGGCCTTGATAAAGATGCTTTTTGTTATCAAGGATTGTTATTTTTAACCCGGTTTCGAAGAGTCAAGCTATATTCGGTCAATCATAATTTGGCATACAAAGTTTCCTCGACTTCGGAAAAGTTGTACCTCATTAATCGGATAAAATCGTTAAGAAGCTTGGGGGTCTCCATATTCAAGCAACTGCTGTACCAGGAGGGAACTTTGATCCACACATGTCGATCAGCGAAACTAGTTCTACGCAGTGGGGTTCGGCCGGGTTGGATGAAACCTAACTACCAATCGCAACTTTGTATTTGGTGTAGATCGATGCACATTTCTTCATGCCCTGAATTAAATACTCAGTTCCTGGTAGATCTCGGTCGGTCGATTTCAACACATCTATTCCGCGGAACTACGCTCGTCATGACAAATAGTGTACCAGCGGCGGGCCACAGCGGGATCGCTTGCGACATAGATGGAAGCAGTACGTACCGGTGCGGTGTGCCGCGGAAGAAAGAGCGCACGGACGCGGGGGTGTGGAGCACCAAGATCACGACTTTTATGCCGATTGCTGCAAATGACACGAAAATCACCTCCTTTCAGCGCTCGCCCGGGCACGGGCTCCGGCTGTGGCCAATTCAATAGAGGCGCTGCGAGTTTTACATCATCCGGCCCGGGCGCTGCGAGATTTGTGTACCTTCAACGCGGATAGGTGGAAGCGATTAAGACCTCAATTAATCCTGTCACTCACAATTAGCGTTGGATTACCTTCTTGTTGTTGTTCTTCACAGCGTATGATATTTTTCCCAACTTGTTGGTATGTGTGTGAGAGATAATGTGTGTTAAACCGACACAGGTGGTTAAAAAATAAAAATATTATCCGACGATTCTACGCCCAGTGTTTCGAGCTTTCGATTCTCTAAAAGATGCTTTAAAATGTATCTTTTCATAGGCTATTTTATTACGTATTTATTTAAATAGGTCCTGGCATCTTTTCCGCCATGTGGATTTTTTTTTTCAAAAAATAACCTTTATAAAAAATTCAATAATATAGTCATTTGGATTAGTCTAATGTGTATCTGTGGGATCAGATTTAAGATTGAGTGACGCGTGAAACCTAGATTGAATAGGTCGGACAGCGTTGAAGGAACAAATTGCGCACGTTGTGCGAGGTGATACTCAATCTGTCGGACTTAAAGGTCACAGATCGTTGGCAGATTTACGAGACATTCAACCGAAATTGGTGCGCCATTAGATTCGGTATGTCGGTCGATGGGCAATTTCGCAAGTACTACCGAGGACAAACCGTATGGATTTTTTTCATTGGTAAACATGTTCGAATTAAGATATTGCCGACAAGACCATCACGACATGTCACAGTTCTTAACCTCGAAGTAAATTTTTCCCTTTTTTTGCATTAAATAGTGTAGATAAATGATGCGACGTGCATGATTTTACTCCATATCCACAAATGATGCTGAGAAATTACAAAAAAAATCAAGCAAATTATCTTTCATTTATTACAAAGATTCTATATGTTTTGGAAAGCACTTTTGCACACAATTAAACAATCAATATTATGTATGGCAACAAAATATAACAAAACATATACGGCAGATCGCAATCCAAACATAGAAACATTATAATTGAATAGGTCAATATTTCCAGGAGATATTGAGAACAATTTCCGGTGGTAATATGGAATAATTTCTCGGAGAAATCCAGAGGTATATCCAGGGTAATAAATTTAGAAAAATTTGTGAAGTAATAAAGTCACCACAAAATTCTTTTCAATTTCCGCACGGTTTTTTTTCTTCTGAATATTCCCGGAATATTTCTCATAATTTCCGGCGGGGAAATTTCTACAAAAAACTCAATTTCCTCAATTTCAATTTCCAAGAAAGTTCAAGGGATACATCTAAAGTGTGTTTACGATCCGGTCAAAAATAAGGTTTAAAATAAAGAGAGAATATGCTGTTTTTGGGTGGGCACATCTGCCATCTTTTTGACGCAAATGATCTAAATTTTCCAGGTAAGGCAAAAAATCAGAAGGGTTATGTACGAGACACGACCGCAAAGTAGACGTTGGACAACGTCAGGATATTGTTGAGAATAATATTTCCACTGCCATCAAGCAATTGTGTTCTGTACATTAAAGAAGTTTCTGCTCGATCAGTTTTCTATTTAGGTCAGCATGTGGTCTTGGAAAGAATCGATTTATTTTCAATAATGCGCATTTCCAATCACTTAAGCCCCCTATGCAATGCAGCGGAACGGTGACGGAAACGACGGGTTTTGACAGATAGCCCGTATATATTTTCTGTAAAATCTTGTAGTTTCGCTGAATTGCATTTGAGCGACAAAATCAGAATCATTAAAGAAATATCCACTTGACTGCTACTAACGCCTAGTAACAGCTGATGCTGACGACGAAGACCTCACAACTCACGTCGTCGGTGGGTATAAAAATTCCTTCAGCAGCTTCGCCGATCCTGCGATCGCCTTCCGCGATATCTCAAATGCAATAGGTCGCGCGCGGTGGTAAGCAGCTTTCTTCTAAATAATAAAGAAGGGCCATGAGTCCCGCCTAAGTGATGAACTTTATGTAAAACTTAAAAAATCACTATAAGTCTTGCCTGTTTGTTTTTTTTTAACTTAAATTCAATTTATTTTCATTTCTTTAGTGTTTGGCAATTTTCTTACAGTTTAAGTGTTTGGCCTTTTGGTCCTTCAGCTTTATGAATGATTTGGTTTTAATTATTTGTAAAAGAATTTTTTTTATAGTTTGTCTAATTTATCATGTTTGCTTTTAGGAGGCATTAGTTACTTGAAAATTTGATAACCTAACTACTATGTACACTAATATTTACAATAAAAATTTGATTACCTAGATTGGAACTAGCGCCCTAATTGGAGCCTGATCCGAATGCAAGCAACGGACCCTAAACTTTTCTTTAAAGCTATGTCCATTTAGAATCCGGAATCATTTATTGTATTGCAGCGGCACGGAAAGTGACCGCTGCAAGAATTCTTTTACAGCGGTTTGTCTACCTAGGCGCCCACTTGCTGTGGTATAAATTTCACGAAGTTTCGTGTAGCGTGTCAAAAATTATTCCAGATGGAAGCCGAAAGGAGAAAAAAAAAGTCTGCACACCCACGTTGATAATCCTGCTCATCGACGATGGAACCTACGTCAAAATGGATTTCGGACAGCTTCCTAGCCAAAAATTCTACATGGTGACGGCACGAGGAGTAGTTCCTGCGAAGTTTGAGTTTGATTTTTGGACAAACTTGCAAAAAAACGAATGATTTTGGCAAGGGATATGCAACTGTGGGGCAAAGACCTAAGTGTTTGTGACGAATAAGACGATGGACTCGAAGCTGTACACGGAGGAATGTCTCAAAAACCGCCGTCGACGTTTCATAAAGCCCATAAAGGTCCCGTGAAGTTTTGGCCAGTTTTGGCGAGTTGCCACTACAGCCGGGAAGTCATCCAGTGGTACCGCGATAATAACAAAGATTTTATCGATAAAAACATAAATCCACGCAACTGCCCACAGCTCCGGCCCATCAAGACATTTTGGGCAGTAATGAAGCGGAAGCTTAAGAAAAGTGGAAAAAATGGAAAAACAGCTCGGGACGCGACTCAGATGGCCAAAATGTGGAACAAATGTGCCAAGGAAGTTGACTCCGGAGGTGTGCAACTTTTGATGAGAGGAATAAAGAAGAAGGTGCGAATTTTCACTAGAAACAAGAAGGAATAATTTGTATCAATAATTTTTCCTTAAAGTACAGTGAATTACCTTTGTTTTGATGTAATAACCTTCTTTGTACGTCAATCCGTTACCGAGATACAGATGATTTTATTATTCCGGATTCTAAATGGAGCTTTACACTCACCAAAGCGTTCATGTATGGTTTTTATTCCGGCCAGACGGTGAACCTCGGATGTTCTTGTCCTGGGAGGGGTGTTGAGGATCATCCTCAGGAATTTGTTTTGGACCCGTTGAAGTTTGAGGTGGTGAGTTTTAGCGCAGCTCTCCCAGACCGGCATGCCATATTCGATCACAGGGAGGATGATTTGCTTGTAGACAGCAAGCTTATTTTTCAGGGACAATGACGACCGGCGTCACCGTTTTGTCAACCTGGCATGTCGGAGGTGAACAGATTGAAAAGCAGGGGCCCGAGGATACTGCCCTGGGGGACGCCTGCGACGATGTTGTGCGCATTGGAACTCGCTCCGCTGATTGAGACCCGGAATGTCCTTGCCGACAGGTAATTGTTGATGATTTTCACCAGGTAGCTGGGAAGATTGTAGCGTTGTAGTTGGTACACCAGGCCATCATGCCATACATTGTCAAATGCCTCCTCGACATCGAGTAAGGCCATGGCGGATGTTTTTGAGACAAACTTGTTCCGTCTGAGGACGTTGGTAACTCGAGTCAGTTGGTGTACAGTTGACCGACCGCGTCGGAAACCAAACTGTTCCTCGAGCAAGATGTTGAGATTTTCGGCAGACTTAAGTAACCGGTGATGAATAGCTTTTTCGAATAGCTTGGATAACCCTGAGAGAAGGCTGATGAGACGATAACTTCTGGGGGAGGAAGGATCCTTCCCAGGCTTCCGGATGGGGATGACTTTCGCTGACTTCCAGGACGATGGGAAGTAGCTGAGCCGGAGACACTGATTAAAGATCAGCGAGAGGTGCTCAAAGAACGGAGCACTCATGTGTTTGAGCTCGAGATTCAGGATGCTATCGAAGCCTGGGGCCTTCATGTTCTTCGATGATTGGATATAGGCCGTCAATTCGCCAGCTGAGATCTCCAACTCCTCCGAGAAGTCGTTGGGAATCAAATGGTTGTTGTTAGCATGCTCATTGACAGCTGATTCGTGTGGACTGACGATGTTCTATCCAAGATTGTGCGAGCTGACGAAGTGACGACCTATTTCGGCGACCTTCTCTGCAGGAGTTATCAAGCGATCTTTAGAGCCATTATTGTCTATTGGGATCAAAGGTGGAATGGGCCGAGCCTGGGATTTTAGTATTTTGGTCATTTTTCAGAACGGCTTAGCATAATCTGGGAGAGTGCGGATCTTATTTGAGAAATCGTGCCTTAAGTTCAGGCAGTCCAGTACGCTGGAACTGCCTGCGAGTTACATTCCACAATCGAATCAAATCTTTGGTGAGTGTATCGATGTTTGTGGAGTTGCTTACCTGCCGAGCCGTCGGTACATGTTGCTCCCGAGCAGCCGTGATCGCCTCCTCAATAGCGCAAAGCTGGCGGTCGATACTTTCCGGCGTCTCCGCACGCACCTAGTAATCGACGGTGTTATCGACGCACTGCTGGAACCGCTGCCAGTTCACTTGGTGGTAGTTCCGCCGTAGCTGCTGGTTCCGATTGACCGAGGAGCCCAGTTCCGCCACCACCGGATAGTGATCCGAACTGAGCTTCTGGTAGACGACCGGCTGCGAGAGGTGGTCACTCAGGTTTGTTATGTAGAGGTCGAGGATTGCGTGGACACCGGACCGACTCAGCCGAGTGGGGGAATCCGGGCTCAAGATCGTGTAGTGGCCTTCCTCCATGTCGTTGCTCCAGATGGTGCCAGTTCGATTGCCGCGACTGTTGCCCCAGGCTTGATGTTTGGCATTGAGGTCACCGGCAATGATAAACTGACCTTGCCTCCGCGTAAACTTGACGATGTCCCTCCGAAGGGCAGCCGATGATCCATCGCCGGCTTTAGCTTGCGTTGGACAGTATGCCGCGATGAGCGCGATTGTACCGACCGAAGTGGTGATTTCAACACCGATCGCCTCGATGGCACTGAGCTGGAAGCTTGGAAGCAGACGACAGTTGATGTTGTAGCGAAGAGCGATGGCCACACTGCAAATCATATTTGCAACCGTAATAGCTACTAAAGGGGTGGGGCTATGGGGTTTACGTAATTGATTACAAGAAAGCTGTTTTTCCGCGCTCGCGAGCTATTTCATTCGAGATGTCGCAAAGAGTGGAGAGCGGTCTCAGCATCAGCATCGGCCCAGCTCTTGCCGGAAATTTTATTTCCTTCGACGGCGTGGGTCGTGTCCTTCGTTATTCGTTATGGGTGCCCATTATCTTAAACGCGCTGATGATTCTGCTCTCGACAGAAAATTTCTGCTGTCGCCAAGCGAATATGATTTGTCACGCAGAAATAAATGTCGCATAGTTATTGTTTACCGATAGGAATAAATAAATCAAACCCAAACTGATTAACGGTCATTAAACCAATCAAATAATATGATTTGCACTTTGAACAAAATTTATATAATACGCCTTCCCAAACACTCAGAGCAACACAACCAAAAGCAGAATCAATAGAGAATGCAATATGGGAGTTTCATTTGACTATCACTAAAACCCTTCTGCCGAATTTGGTATCACAAGTCATTATCACTCAAGTTACTATATGGTGATTATAGAATGAAGCCCGTGGTGAATTTCAAATTCACCACACGTTTATCTACATACAGTTCCAAAGGCCCAAATCTGGCGTATTGCGAGAAAAGAGAAAAATTCTAATTTTGCGGAGCAAAGAAGAAGAAGCAGACTGAGTGTCGGAAACTTCAAAATAGCATGCACTGTACGAAAAGTGTTGATATTTCTTGATATCAAGAAATATTCGAGAAATCTAAAAGGTTTCCAAATCACATAAATATATGACAAAATGCCTTCAAAGTATCACAAAACTTGTTTAAAAAATATAGCGGCATGTAACACTCGTTTAAAGTTGCATATTCCCGTTGAATTTAATAATCAACATTCATACCGAAAAAATAAACCAAAAAATTTTACCGTGCAACAAGTGATTTGACGTTTGCGGAACAGCTTTCCGACAGTCGACCGTCGGACCCCGGTTCGAATTTTTCAATCTTCTCGCAATAATAGTTTTCGTACAGTGCCGAAACTCAAATTATGATTGTTCAGCATAACCACAGATAACAGATATTGAGGCTGGCATCCGATACGTGTGTAAACATCCGCAACCGTTAATCCAAATTAGGGATCCTACATTCAGAGATATGCGAAAGCGGCCATCTTGAGCCAATCGAGCATTGAGAGCTGTCAGAATCTGAGCCAAATGAACATTGTAATTTTTGCGGATTGAAAGGTATTGCAATTGTAATGAAAAAGATTTTACGAAAAGTTTTGTCGAATAAACAATTTGTTTATCATTGGCAAGTTGAAGTAGTCTAGTTTATGCATGGTACTTTGTTCATTTGTATTGCACTTTTCTTTTAGTGATAATGCACTGTTGGACATTAGATAACGAAATCGGAACGTGCCATTATACGCAAAGTCATGTGTTGGTTTTCGGACCACCCTAATGAACTAATTTTCAAAGCAGTGCTCGGTGTACGGTTTGCAACAGCTTAAAACTATTGTATTTAATTTTCAGAATAAACGATAAATAAAATATATGTTACATTATTCGCTTCTTTTCCAGTACTTTCTATTACTAACTACTTACATTTATAGTTTCTTCCCGTTCTATCCTCTTTCTAAAGGTTGATTTACCGACGGCTTATTTCGCTTTATCCTTCTACAAACATCGTTAGATTTTAGCAAAAATACAATATAATAAACCATATTTATCACCTTTTACCGATTTCAGAATTTACTATCCACAGCACTCCTTCACTTTCAATAGTCTACAAATTCAACTTCTAACTATTAAATCAACTTTTCTACTTCAATAAACTTTCAATCCATTTCTATCTAGCCCCAATTTGTTTTGTTTATTTACCTCCCTTCTCTTGCTCTCGTCTTACTCACACATATTAACGTCTACGATGATACCGTTTCGCCTCGACAACATCATTTACTGCGAAACGGACGCACCATCGTTCTCGTCGGGTGCGCGAAGCCTACGGTTGCTCAATGCTAGGTGGTAGCGGTGCCAACATACCCCCTCCCCGTATCTTTGGTGGGGCTTCTGCAACGCCAGAGTTACCATCCTGAATCTCCAGCACCGCTAGCTTCATCACCGTCCTCCTCAACTTACCCTTTACCGCTTGCCGAATTCGGTCGTCCACTCCCGGATAGACCTCCATCACGATGCCACGAATCCAGTTTTTCCGCACCGCGTCATTCGCGATGAATACACGGTCACCACGGGTCAATGGTGACGTTTCTTTATGCCATTTTGTCCGCTGGTGGATCGATGGCAAATATTCAGACACCCACCGTGCCCACAGTTTGTCCGACAACAATTGCGAGCGCTTGAAACGGTCCCGCAATGATTCGCTTTCGAATGTTTGTGAAACGAACTGTTTCATATTCATTTTTCCTTCGCCGTGGACGAAATGATTCTGCGTCAATGTGTCTTCTGCCTCTGATTCCATGGCAATGTATATCAATGGTCGCGAGTTGATGAGGTCTTCGGCATTCGCAATAGCTGCCAAACTTTGGGTAATAGACTGCCCATTAACTGAGCATACCAGCCGCTTCCAGATGCCACCCAAGTGCGGAGTACTAGGCAGATCGATATTCAGGTACGCTCTGTAATCTTCTAATTCTTGCTCGCGTTCTTTGCCTACATGTAGAGCCACGAAACGACGGTGACCGCAGAGAATCCACGAAAACACAGTCTTCGAGTCGGCCCATATAAAACGCTTCTCCATACTCCAGATCCACTGGTATAGCTTGATCGAAAATGTAACTTCGTCAAATGCCGGACTCCACACGATCGCTGCCACCATGCCACCAGGCTTCTTAGCTCCACCGATGCTAATGCACTCATTTTTCTTTCGTCCCCCGTCGGTCCCTAGAAACTCCTTCGTCCACGTCACCGTTTCGTCGATCATATCTGCAACCTCAGGATTCGCTGATGAATCATTTCGGAGCAAAATTCTTTGCGCTCTCTTAGCTTCATCTCTAATCCGTAGCTCATGGTACATATCCTCTATGTCCGCACCAAATCCGATCTCTCGCTCTCGAAACTTGCAAACTATCACCGGCAAGGCAGCCAGCATATCCGGTACGTTCAGCAGCTTCGAGTTCCATGGCACTCTTCTCACTTCTGCTTTTCTTTTCTGCTGCACGTACCATACCTTGCTGCAATCGAACGATAATAGTTCGAACGGTGTGTGCCCGTGCCCCTTTGCTAGGTATTCGGCAATCACGGTGCGCAACTCGACGGGATCTTTTCTGGAGCGATTTCCCATACCAATCAGCCGCTTTATAGCCTTGGAACAGCTGTTAGGGAACTCGGGATCGTCGTTTTTCCACAGCAGCCCCGTTCCGAACCGGCCTCCTATCCATTTCGTTGCCTTCCTCTGCGTCTCTTTCGCTCTTCTGTTTTCTTCCGACCTGGGGAGCAAGGCCACGGAAATGCCCGATTCTTCTAGTGTGTGCAGCTCCTGATTGCTCACCGTGCTACAAGTATGGTGGCCGACGATTCCACTATCCATAGAATTCGCGCCGGTCGGCCCGTAGACGGTCCATCCCAGCTTAGACCTAACTGCTATCGGCTCTTCAGGCCGTCCTATTCTCGACTCGATCGGAGCGTAAAGGTGGATGTCTTTCAATCCGATCAGAATCTGTGGAGTCGTTTGTGGAACGTCTGCAACCGGCAGGCCGCGAAGGTGGCTGTAGTGCTTCACTACTTCCGACACAGCTACTGAATGCTGCGGAAGCTTCAAGCTCTCCACTGTATGGGCACTCTTGATGGAAAAACGCTGGCCAGATCCTCTTGCGGAGATGTATAGGTCCACACACTGCGAATCCTTTTCGACTCGCGAAACTCCGGCTGTCCAAGTCACTCGCAGCGGCTGCGTCACACCACGAATTCTCAGCCGGTCGATCAGTGTTTTCTCCACCAGTGTATACGAAGAACCTTCATCTAGAAAAGCGAATGTGTTCACCGAGTAGTTTCCGCAGTGCAGTGCGACCGGCATCATGCGGAAAATGACGGATGGCTTCGGTTGGATAGCGTGGAGGTTACAATTCGAACAAACGATTGACCTTGGTGAATGCAAAAGGGGGTTGTGGCGCTCTTTACACCCATCGATATTGCAACGGAAATTTAGCTTGCAATTAGCGGTCCCGTGCTCGTTTAGGCACAGCTGGCATAGATTCCACCTTTGAACTGCCTCCCACCGCTCACTGTAGTGGAGTCTTTGGAAGTTCTCTCAATGTCGAATCCGATGATCCCCTCCGCCACAGATCCTGTACGGAGTTCTCTCCCTAGCGTACGGGTTTTAATCTCTGCTGTCCTCTGCGTCATACGCGTACAGGTACCTTTCACTCACCCTGCTTCTCGGATTCACGTTCTTTGAACCGAGCTCTCCTAATCGGGATGCTTCTCCGTAGGCAACCACTTAGCTGGCATCCTTTACTATACGCGACAAGAAATTAGACAGCGTTCGTAGTGTCACCACCTTACTCTTCCTTCGGTACCGTACCCATTCCAGCTGGGTTCCAGCAGGGAGCTTCTCCGTCAGCTCTTGGATGAGCATTGGATTGACCAAGTGCGTAGTTAAACCGGTAGCTTCCAAGTGATCGGCAAGCTGTTGAACTACTATTCCGAAGCTTATGAAACTTGCCAACCGATCTGCCTTCGGTGGGGCTGCGTTGCGAACTTTCGACAATAGCATGTTGAGAAGTCGCTCTGGCCTGCCATACAACATGCGCAGTGTCTCCATGATCTTCGGGACCGATTTCGGTAGAAGTAACCTGCTCCTGACCGCTTCCAGCGCCTCTCCTTTTAGGCACTCCTGTAGCCTGGCCAAATTTTCCACGTTGGAAAAGCCGCACGCCTTCGTCGACGTCTCGTAACTACTGACGAACATAGGCCATTCCTCTAGTTTCCCAGAAAATATTGGCAGGTTCTTTGACAGGAACTGGCGAGCGGATAGCTGAGCCCTTGTTGGCTCTTGACTTCTAGTTCGCTGACCTTCTTTCACTCCAGCACGCTTTCGGTGGAATTTTCTTCTCTCCTTCTCTTCTTCGGAACTCTCAGAACTCTCTTCTGCTACTGAATGTTCTTCCTCATCCTCGGAACTCTCTTCTTCCTCGCAGATACTGTCTTCTTCAGACGACTCTTCTTCCTCCAAATCTTCATCACTCTCCGACTCCACTACCTTTGCAATCTCGCGCACTGATTTACTACTCTTCTCCTTTTTCAGAACCTCCGGATGTCCAAATGGCGTATCGTCCTCGACACGCCCGATCATGAAACTCTCTGGCAGACGCGAAGAACCTCCGATTGACTTCTTTGTAAGCTTTTCAGTCGCTTTTGGTGTCGAATGCTTACGGTAGGCCCCTCTAGCATCGCTCAACACCGCTTCCACCGGAAGAGCTTTCCCAGGCTTTCCATTCCTCGACTTTTTATTCTCGAGCTTTTGCCCTGGCTTTTTTCGATCCGGTTTCGTTGTCTTCAGCGCTACGTTTTCCGAGCTTTCTTCGTCATCATCACCTACAGCATCCTCTTGCACCGCTTCTCGACCAGTCAATTCCTCTTCAGCTTCAACTGCTTCATTTTTTCCTTCCCGCTCTTTTCGTATCTCGTTCAGTTTATTTTGATTGGCCTCTTCTTCGGCGATCTTCTTCTCCATTTGCGCCTTTTTCGAACTTCAGTTCCATCTTCTCCACCGCTTCTCCTTCTCTAGCTGCTGGCGCATCTCACACAGCTCTTGCTGAATCTCCATCCGCTTCTGGTGTAGGATCCTCTCCTTCTCCAGTTTTCGCTTCTGCTTCTTCTTTTCCTTTTCGAGTTCCTTCAACTCCTTTTGAAGCTCGCTCGACGAACCGGACTCTTCACTTTCACCTTTCCTGCCACCGCACTCCTGACAGCACCAAGAAACGTCTTTGATTTCAGCCGTGACGCCAACACAGCCGAAGTGGAACCACTGCTGACAATGGTCACAAAATACCATTTGCGACTCTTCGTCATCCGGACGGTCGCAAGCCGCGCAGTTAAAACCTGTTTTTTTCAGGATTTTCCGGGTTAGGATTTGGTCGAACCATTATAAATTTTAAGTTTGTTGGTTTTCGGACCACCCTAATGAACTAATTTTCAAAGCAGTGCTCGGTGTACGGTTTGCAACAGCTTAAAACTATTGTATTCAATTTGCAGAATAACGATAAACAAAATATATGTTACATTATTCTTTTTCAGTACTTTATATTATTAACTACTTACATTTATAGATTCTTCCCGTTCTTTCCTCTTTCTAAAGATTGATTTACCGACGGCTTTTTTCGCTTTATCCTTCTACAAACATCGTTAGACTTTAGCAAAATACAATATAATAAACCATATTTATCACCTTTTACTGATTTCAGAATTTACTATCCACAGCACTCCTTCACTTTCAATAGTCTACAAATTCAACTTCTAACTATTAAATCAACTTTTCTACTTCAATAAACTTTCAATCCATTTCTATCTAGCCCCAATTTGTTTTGTTTATTTACCTCCCTTCTCTTGCTCTCGTCTTACTCACACATATTAACGTCTACGATGATACCGTTTCGCCTCGACAACATCATTTACTGCGAAACGGACGCACCATCGTTCTCGTCGGGTGCGCGAAGCCTACGGTTGCTCAATGCTAGGTGGTAGCGGTGCCAACATCATGTTCGAGCTCCAACATTTTGCGCCATGGCAAGTGCTGGCAGCGTTTGTTTACAAAAGTAACAGCGTTGTAAAGTGTCTGGAAAAGTATTCGCACATCTCTTAATATAGGATCCCTAATCCAAATGTATTTTAAATTGGGACCGCGTTTGGCAATCGATTAGAGATGGCGCAAGGATCATTGTTATTGAAAACGCAGCCCGAATGCGGCTGTCAAATGCATTGGCTGCGTTCGACGGTTGTTAATCAGCTGCGTCCGTATGTACTGCCGCAATCAGTTGCGTAGATGGCAGTAGTGGGCCAACGTATATCAATTCAAAAGTTTACACAGGATTTTCAATAAAATTTGTTCTAGCCTAAATATCTGTTATCTGTGGCATAACTAAGCAAACGATCTACCATTATTTCAGCCCCATACGCGTTATGGTTTTTACATCTCGAGCTCTTGAAAAAATATTGGAAAAGCACGTGGTTTACAAAATGGCCGATTTCTGGCTTTATTGTATAATCACCTTAATGCACTATAAAATACTCTGCGTGTAAGAAACCCCTTTCTTCTGCGAGTGTGGCTGTGGCCCTGAAAAGAGCCGTCGTTCATATTCAGCTGGAGCTGTGGAACTTGGTTTCCTCAAACGGCGTGCATGACCAGCTTGTTTGGCAACAGGAGACGGATGCCGGTCTGAATCTTACGGCTAGTGATCGCTGAGCTTGTGTTATAGTGTGTCAGACGGGAAGCTTTCTGCTTCGGCAGATGTTGAGCTTAATGATGTTCTTCTGGTCTTGCTGCCGCCTCCTCGTCCTTGATTTCTTTACGCTGCCATGTCACCGCCAGCTTTCATGCCATGGCTTGGGGGTCGTACACTAATTAAGTAAGCACTTATGGGGGGAGGGGGCTGTCATTTTATTACGTTCCATACAAATTAAAAATAATCGCTGCCCGAGCCATCCCCAGAAAGGATGTACGGCAAAGACGCTTCGATAATTTAATTCTCGCGTGATTTTTGAAAACGTCGTAAGTCCAAAAGAGTCCCTCGCATACTTCAACACCTTTCAATCCATTTTCACACTTGTCGCAGCCTTGCGATAACATTCGGATTCCGTTTCTTCCCATCTGCTTTCGCACACACGGAACAGCGTGTGTATACATCTATACGAGCTGCATCGAGACCGATATGCCAATAACATCAAATTAAAAATAATTTGTTGGAGAAAAATCTTACATTGGGGAGGGGGCTAGAAAAACCCAGAAAAAATGCTTACGTAATTAGTGCACGGCCCCTCGCTTCGATCCATTTTGGTCAGGACCAGTGTAGTCCGTTCGGTTCGACGCACGTGTAGTGAATAGAGATGTCGTAAATTTATCGATTTCTTCGATTAATCGATTAATCGTTGTGATAATCGATTCAATTTGAATCGATTACTACCCAACGATTAATCGATTCAATAATCGACAAGAATCGTGAGTAATCGATTAAAAACTAATCGATTAATCAGGATTTTACGACATCTCTAGTAGTGAATGACACGCGTGCGGCACTAGTTCTTTTATTCGCGAAGTCAAAGAAAATTCTTCTCTTCCCTCCTATGGGAAACCCCATTGCTATCTGTCAGAGTTTGAGTGAAACATGGCCGCCATCTCCTCCTCTCTGTTGCTCTACTGTAAAAACCCATAAAGAACTGTCACTGGTTGTGTGAAGAATTTTGCTTCGACTTCGCGAATACACAAAGAAAATCTTGCCTTATATCGATCTGAGGGCTGTGTTGGGAATGCACGGACGGGTTATTTCTAAAAAAATTACTAGGTATGACAAGAATTGAAAATGTTCAATAGTTAATTGTAAATTATCTTATGTTTTAATGAAACTGACAAGTTACTGGAGAGTTTTCGAGTCGATTGATATACAAATCTCAAAAATCCATCGAAAGATGAGTGCGCTATTTACGTTCCAAATCTTACATGATTTCGTGACGGTCCCCAATTTCAGATTCTGATTTGACACCCAGTACCTTCGGGTAGACGTTGTCCAACGTCAAAAGGACATAGTCCCTTTTGACAATCAATACGTCTGTCCGGTGTAAATAGAAAAGAAGAAATCCCTTCGTTAAAACATCCCGAGCAGCACAAGTCAGACAAAACTGGTTGCAGCAACTTGATTGTGACTAAATCTGGTCCCATATGAGTTGCAGTAACCATGTGGAAGATGTGTGCTGCTAGGGATGTGTCTGCCTAGTATAAGGAGAAGTGGAAGGATGCCTTTGTTAAAAGTACGTAACTTATGTTTATTCTATAGGAAGGGGAAATCTGCAACCAGATACGCACAGACTTATCGACGAACCGGCTGCCGGCGGAAACAATCCTCTTATAGGCCCTTTGCTTCTCAGGCACAGACTTTCGGTATTACTTCGGGGACAGGTAGGCGCGTCTGTATTATAGTTGCGGCATATGCGTTGCAGCTCGTAGACAATCCGAGTCGTACAGTCAAAGCTACACTCCACTTTCCCGAGCCTAGACACACCCTCTGGGGGCAGCAGGGACAGTAGGGACAGCATGGACCATGTCCAAGGGCTTGACGACCCCTCCCCAGCTGTCTGCGAGTCAGGGAGAACTGCCTAGGGCGTGGTGGGATTTAGCAGTGGGCTCTGTTAAAATCCCTCCCAAAAAACCACAAGTGTCCGTAAGCAGACTCTATCAAAGCGATTGTGTGCCGCTTCAAAAGCACAAATCCAGGGAGTGCCAATTGGCATGGGGAGTGTCCCTACTTCGGTAGGGTAGCGCGTGAGCTGCTTCGGCAGGGAGTGAGTGATCTGTTTGTGCTGAGGCAGGAGTGTCATAGCGCGTCACCGCTATTGTCACCTCGAAGCGCAGCAGAAGTCTGAGTATGGACTGCACATGCTAAGGAAGGAGTGTCGTAGCGTAGTATCGTTGATTCGTCCCTACATACCGCTATCGACACCTCGAGGCATGGCAGTGGAGTGTTAGAGTGAGTTGGGGAGTGTCCCTACTTCGGTAGGGTAGCGCGTGAGCTGCTTCGGCAGGGAGTGAGTGATCTGGTTGTGCTGAGGCAGGAGTGTCATAGCGTGTCGCCGCTATTGTCACCTCAAAGCGCAGCAGAAGTCTGAGTATGGACTGCACATGCTGAGGTAGGAGTCGAGGTATCCCATCGACACCTCGAGGCATTGCAGTGGAGTGTTAGAGTGAGCACCCGAAAAAGGGTCACATGGAGCGAATGGTCTTTGGAGAAGCTGCTTCGGCGGCAGGGTAGCAGTGGGTTGTACCCACTCACCTACAGTTGTGCACATGTGGTGCATGGGGAGTGTCGGCAGGGTAACGTGCGGTCTGCTTCGGCAGTGGTGTGATTGATCTGCTCGTGCTGAGGTAGGAGTGTCGTAGCGTAATATCTGTAGGCCCAGGCAGTTACCGCTATTGACACCTCGAAGCGCAGCAGAAGTCTGAGTATGGACTCCACATGCTGAGGTAGAAGTCGAGGTACCTTCTCGACACCTCGAGGCATGGCAGTGGAGTGTTAGAGTGAGCACCCGAAAAAGGGTCACATGGAGCGAATGGTCTTTGGAGAAGCTGCTTCGGCGGCAGGGTAGCAGTGGGTTGTACCCACACACCTACAGTTGTGCACATGTGGTGCATGGGGAGTGTCCCTGCTTCGGCAGGGTAGCGTGTGGTCTGCTTCGGCAGTGGTGTGATTGATCTGCTCGTGCTGAGGCAGGAGTGTCGTAGCGTAATATCTGTAGGCCCAGGCAGTTACCGCTATCGACACCTCGAAGCGCAGCAGAAGTCTGAGTATGGACTGCACATGCTGAGGTAGGAGTCGAGGTACCTTCTCGACACCTCGAGGCATGGCAGTGGAGTGTTAGAGTGAGCACCCGAAAAAGGGTCACATGGAGCGAATGGTCTTTGGAGAAGCTGCTTCGGCGGCAGGGTAGCAGTGGGTTGTACCCACACACCTACAGTTGTGCACATGTGGTGCATGGGGAGTGTCCCTTCGGCAGGGTAGCGTGTGGTCTGCTTCGGCAGTGGTGTGATTGATCTGCTCGTGCTGAGGCAGGAGTGTCGTAGCGTAATATCTGTAGGCCCAGGCAGTTACCGCTATTGACACCTCGAGGCATGGCAGCGGAGCGTCCGGGAGAGCATCCAAGTAAGACTCAAATGGAGTGAATGGTGTGCGAGCACCCAAGTCAGTCTCGCGTGGGACGAGTGCCTGTGTGAGCGATAATGAGCGAGTACGCTTAGTACTGCCGTCCCCCCAGAAGTAGTACTGCGAGGTACATAGTTCCTGGGGGAAACGATGGTGGAGCCCAAGGGAGTTTAGTCGGTATTACCGGTATGGTCGAGTCCGACACTCCAGTACACTTCCGTGTGGTAGTTTGGCAACTACAATGCACGTGTACTGGGTTAGTGTGTAAATGCATTCTCCCTTGTAAAAAAAAAAAAAAAGACACATCCTCTGGACTAGATTATCCAGGCTAATGTCACATCCTGTTGTTAACACGAGACGCTCATTGACAAAACGCGGACAGGCAAAGAGCTTCGCCATTTCGTGGATTTCAGGACGCTCAGGACATTGCGGGAACGATATGTGCCCAAACCTATGAAGGTATGTCCGAAAGCAGCCATGTCCTTACAAAAACAAAATCTTCCCCAATCGAGTCCGACTCCCTAGGTATCAGACGGTGTCTCAATCTTCCCTTGGATGAAGCATCTCAATCCCATTGCCATTGGACATTTAATGAGATTTTGACAATTGCACGAGCATCCCATCCACGCATAACGCACGCCGCATTCCGTTTATCGATGCGGTATGCGCTATTCATCTTTAGACCAATAGGCCTGTTCTCCATTTTTTTGCATGTTAAAAAGTTTGCTTAGTTCACTGGCCCATGCCGCACCGCTGAACCATAGGATGGATACTGCCACGCTTGCCAAAAGTCTACACTTGCTCGAGCACACTGCTAAGAAGTTAAGGAGATAGTAATTTTTTCGATTAGGGTAACCGTACCCTTAGTGGAGGTAGCACCAATAGTGGAGGTAGTGGGGTTTTAATGAGATTTATCATATTTATACACTTTACGATGGTTTCAGTTGATGCGTCGTGCTTTAAATATTCTTTTAAATGCAACTTACCTTAAGATTTCGCTTGAAAAACTATTGAAAACAATGATTTTCCTTAACAAAATTGACTCCCTTGCACCTATAGTGGTGCAACTGTACCAATAGTGGCGAGTCTCATAAGAAACCAATGGATAGCACCACTATAGGAACCAAAATTAATTTTTACCGCCACTAAAGGAACAGTGTACCCATAGTGGTGCAAGCAATATTTGGTAATTGTTGATCTTAAATGACATCTATCTCATTTTTGTTAGCAAATTTATTAGTTTATCTATTGACTAAGATAATAAAGCAATAAATTTTCCATAATTATCAATTTTTAAAAAATATTTTCTTTTGTGGATCTACTAATACCTCCACTATTGGTACCGTTACCCTAATGGCCATTTTAATTCGAATTTGCCGATTTGAACTTTTTTGACTAACCCTTGTATAGTGTATATTCTGCATAACGAGCGTAGTTTTTTATGATGTTGTGTTTTCAATTTGCTTTCCGGATTATTCATGCATCACATCATCTCATTACATTACATCACATCATCTTGAAGAAATATCGGGGGTATTACAGATAGTTATTACTAGAATATCCTGCCGCCATACATACAATTGTCCCATTTGCATAGGAAACCCAACAAACAAGGGATAAATATGTGTATGACGGTAGAATAGTATGTAATCCTTCTTTGAATATTTGATTCTGGTTAGTAGTTTTCCAATTCTGCCCAACGTTGGACTACAAAATTATCAACCCATTTGTCCACCAAGTGAACTGTTCAAATAACGGGCAAAGTACATCATCGCGCTCATCTCCAGGTTGAATCAAGATCCAACCACCCCTCACCACAGCATACCCCAGCAATCCCTTCTCCACGGACTGCAAACAAGATCAAGGTTCCCTGCCCCCGATCGTTCTTCGGCCCTCCAGTTAAGTTCATGCCCCGTACAACCGCGCAATCGCCATCGTTGCTTGCTCGAGCCTGCTCTATTTTTACACGCTTGCCCGTCATCCCGGTTCGATCCTGTGCACAGCCCAGAACATATCATCTCTATTTCTTCAATCGTGAATAATAGTTGCTTCTCCTCTGCTGCCCGGTCGGGCCGGGTCGGGGATCTTACCACATCGCGCCACACCACGCGCCGCTGTTCAGCGACCCAACAAACCGAGTGGTGGCATCGCTGATGATCGCTATCGAAGAATAAGCGGTCGCATCCGATGTACATTGTGGATCGGCGCGACATTGCCTCTGCGCCCGGCCAACGAGATCAATGACATCTATCGTGACATCGGGATCGAATCGAGTTCTTGGTGGTGATCTTGTTTTCACCTTTCTCGGGTGGTAAGGTTCACCGAAGGGCAATATGTTCACCAAGAAAATTAGTTTCTGATAGAAAGCTTAGGAGTCACTTGTTTTGTTCACCTAAACGGATTTTTTACTGCAAATGTATGTGCGTAAAGATAAAATGATTCGCATTTTTTATTAAAAATTCTTCATGGACATTTTATTTTGCTGTCAATTTATAACATAATTTGTTAGGTTTCTTTATAGATTTCTTCATCATAATTAAGTTGGCTACCATATTTCATTCAATAAGAAATGTCTGTTGGGGGAATTATTTTGGAATTATGAAACCATCATCATACTACTTTTAAGTGGATTAATCCGTTTATTCCTAGACTTCTCCTACAGATTGAGAAAATTACTCCAGGTTGTCTCCCCTGTTCGATTCTAGTTTGCTAAATTGCCCTGCCGGTCGTCGATCGAAGAGGACCATTTCAACCTCCGCTTTGCCTTTGATCTGGCTCGTGATCGTGTTTGGGAAATTTCGAAACTCACATTTGGATCGCCTGACCTTTGGCTTATTGTGTTCCAGTTCTGCTTCAGCTGGCTTCACAGGAATGGGATACATATTATGTTAGAAACAAACGTTAAATTCCACTCCGGAAAACTTGTTTCAAGCATACATTTAACCGCATCATGGAGGATCGGTCCTCTGCTGCCAGGGCAAAATATGTGGCTGGCTCTAATCGCTCCTTGTTCGGTGGAAGCGGACGGCGAGAGAGCTGGGGACGACGTCGACGACGACGACGACTATCTTAGGCCTTGATCTCACATGTGCTGCTTGACCTGGGCGCTCGGTGGAAGCTGAAAGGTGAAGGTGAAGGTGATCGGCAAGCAAACCTGCCCTACCCCTCGCTGGCAGTCGAGTCAACTAGTCCGGACGAAGGCGGATAAGAAAGGATTGCTCTGCGCATCGAGCGGTGAAAATAAAATCCGTGGGACGAAGGTTGGGTTGATTTATTTTCGCATAATTTAAACGTTCTACCCAGTCTTCAGCTGGTGGTGGTGATGCAGAATAATTCTAATGTTGATTCAAAACTCTAGTTTGCTTGAATAATCAAATGATTGCAATAGTTTGAAATTCAAATAAGTCTTCCGAGCCAGGATGCATATGGGTCATACCAAGTGACCGAACCACTTGTAATCGACTTTCACCGATTTTAATCAAATTTCGTGGATTTGTTTATCTATCGATTATATGTAAAAATCCAAATTTATTTGATGATTGGACAACCCCTCGGCAAATGGGAGCACCCCCCGTTTTTGACGATTTGTAAAAACCACATTTTTGAACAACTCATATCTCGGACAGTTTTTAAGCTACAAATAACTTCTTTTTATGCATTTTGAAGAGAATTTTTCAAACTTTTTGAGAAAAATATCGATTTTGAGTAGAAGTGTTGCCAACTCTATTGTTTTTGCGTTTTAAGTATTAAATAGTATTTTTCTGCCAATGAGTATATTTTTATTTGGAAAATAACACCAGCATCGTGTTCTCCAGAAAATTTTGTATAAGAAACACTCGAAACCCCAAGGTACTATGAGCCGTTCTCGAGTTATGGAGTTCTGAATATTATATGATTCATATGGAACTTATCAATCACATAAGATTTTGTTATGCATACTGAACCTTACCTTTTATGGAATTGCCAAGAATTCGAAGATATTGTTTTCTTCAAATAAATTGTAAAACATGTAACTTGAGCCTTTGAATAGAAAATAATGTACTTGGCAACGTAGTCACTTTAGAAGGAATAGCTTTTCTGTATTGTTGTAGAGCGTACTATTAAACTATTACTCACATAGACACTATATTATTTCACCTGCTATGGAAAGATTTTTTTTAAATTTTATAAAACATTTATTAATTTCGAAAGCTCTCGGCTCATATGCCGTTGAGCGTTACGGAGCCGAAATTTATATACTATTTTATTCTTACAAAATAACGTTAGATTAAGAGAACCGAAAGACTCGTGTTTCAATCTGGATTAGGGAATACAGTCTCACAGTAGGGAAGGAGGAAACGAATAGTACTAAATTTATGAAGATGATGGAAACATTGATGAAGTTCTTGTTTCATTACTGTTACGGGACATAGAAATGAAACAAGAATTTCATCACCGTTAAACAAACATTTTCTTAAAAACAACAAAGGAAAGACATACGAGAGTCAATTACGACAAAAGAAACGATATGGTTATCTAAAAAACCCTGATTAATTTACCTAGCGGTAATGGTGCCTTTCCCGTGCATTATGAAAATAGTATTTTGACCATAACTTTCGAGCCCATAATCCCAACCAGTAAAATTTTAATAGGAAACAATGGGCCAGGATTTCCCGTAAAATGCAACATGGTGCGAACAAATCGGTTAAGGGCAAGCCCCTAAATAGTGGATGAGACTTTTTTACGCACACACACACATACATATACATACACACACAGACATCACCTCAATTCGTTGAGCTGAGTCGATTGGTATCAGTGTTGTCCTACACTCAAGGCAAAAAATTCTGCTCTTTGATTTTACTCCATCTAAACGATTTTATAGTCTCAACTAAGTAAGTTCAACTAATAGAAGGATATTTGGATTTTCTAAATGTCATGGCAAACTGTCAAAAAACTGCACTCCAGAGCAACAGGAGCGCGCGCGCTGAAAATACACTCCAGTGTATTTTCAGTGCGCGCGCTCCTGTGGCTCTGGAGTGCATTTTTTTGACAGTTTGCCATGACATTTAGAAAACTCAAATATCCTTCTATTAGTTGAGCTTACTTAGTTGAGACTATAAAATCGTTTAGATGGAGTAAAATCAAAGAGCAGAAATTTTTGCCCTGAGTGTAGGACAACACTGATTGGTATACAACACTATGGGTCTCCCGCTTTCTATAAAAAGAATGTTTTTGGAGCGAACATAAAGCCTTTCGGTACACTTAGTGTACGAGAAAGGTAAAAACAAATTAGCTCATAAGGAAGTAGACTTTCATTATGTTATTGTGGAAAAATAATGTATTAAAAGGCAAATCATTATGTAAATGGTATTTGTACGTACAGAAGAAGAGGGTTAGTGATATGTGACAGGTGGGAGGTAAGAGGGTTGAAAATGGCGAAAAAAGTTGGATGCAATTTTTAAACGTATTTTGTAGCTATATAAAAGGGAGAAGAAGACCTTAATGTCAATACTAGTCCACTAGAGCAGAATTATCCATGAAAAAAACCAAAGTTGTTTATTCTATCAGAACTGCCAAACTACGTGTACCAATAATTCAACTGAGTGTTATTTCAAAAATTTTAATCTTTTAGTGCTGAGGAACAAATTGTAGTTATTCAGATTAATTTTTGATGGAAAATTCCGGAAAGAGAAATGGTTTTTCCGTCTAACAAGGACAGTGGGATCAAAGCCCACCGAAGCGGCGGTTACCCTCCAATACATTTTACGAACTAAATCTATCACATGTTGTACATATCTCGCACTTAGTTTCATAGGGGCGTAACTGTATTGATCGATTTCTCTTCGTCGATGTTTTCTTTTTATTATTGTACCGAATTGCGCTGGTTTATCGATGATTTAATGGTTTGGTGTGATAAAGGATGATTGTATATTGCACCAGAATCAATAATAACGGTTGTAGCTTTTGAAACAATTGAGTTATTAGCAAAATAAAAAATCGATTAAGAGAAATCGATCAATACAGTTACGCCCCTATGAAACTAAGCGCGAGATATGCATAATCGAGTTTCCGACATAGTAAGGACAGTTGACCAGATAGTGCTGGCAAAAACACTAATTTCTTGCATATGATTTGAACAATCAATCTTCAAATCATTGTAATATTTCCAGCAATGCTTATTCTTCAGCAAACTCGGGATCTCTCAGTATTGAGTCAGATGATTGATTTAACGATAAAATAAAGCCGCTAGGAGCAAAAATGCAAAAAATACATTTTTCCATACTAATCTCCATATAAATTTCAAGCACGATGCTGTAAGTGGGGAAGCAACCAATCGAGCTGTGTATGTGTGTTATGTATGTGTCAATGCGTATATGTGTGTATGTTCGGAAATCAGTAAAAAAAATCACAATGAAAAAAGGACTTTTCATTTTTAAAATCCTATATCTCAAAATCGGAACATAGTACCTCGGGGTTTTAAGCGTTTCCAATGTAAAAATGGTCAAAGAACACGTTGGTGAGGTTATTTCCTGAATAAAAATATACTCATTGGGTGAAAATGCATTTTCACACAAAACTTAAAAAATCATTTGGCAACACTGCACATCAACAAATCATTTTTATAAATTCCTTGAAAAATCTTCTTTCGAATGGTTACCTTAGATTCATTATAGACCTCACAGTTCCAGAGATATGTACAAAACAATATGATGAGTTTCATACATTTGTCCGAAAAGGGGGATGGTCTTATTAATCGTGGGGAGGTTCAATCATCACGAAATTTTGGTTTTTGGGGTATAACCCATACATAAACAATTGGTCAAAATTTCATTCAATTCTAAGAAAGTCGATTGCACGTTTGCATTTTTTCTCGGTCACTTCATATGGAATGACCCATATGATTAATTATAAAGATGCTTGCTATACTATATGGCAAATGAATATTGTAAAAAATGTTCGATAAACCGTTCAGGTCTTTCACATTTTACGCTTCCGATTTTTTGCCTTTGTTTCGTCGTTTAGATTATAATAATGTATACAAACGACGTGATGCCTCCTACCGAAAACGCCTACCTGCCGTTACCACCAAAATCCCAATCGGCACACAGCTCTAATCCCAACGGCGCTATACCTATCCATGAAATTTCATATTTTTATGAATCAAATCAGCATTACGAGAGAAATAGCCGGGACAGTAACTCCCCTATTCAGCACCCCATCAATCTACCACTCGCCGGCCTTCTTTCTCCATGAATGATTCTTCGCGCTCCGGTTCTGAATGAACTGCTCCGGCGATCGTTTTAACAAATTGCCCACCATCACCACTATCCTGGGGTCCATCAACGGCGACCCACACCGCGCCGCAAAAACCATAATGAGACCGGAGCGAACACATGAACCATTACGGAAAATGATTGCATTTCGCATAATCATCATGATGATCGCGATCGACTCGGCAACAACCGTACATCCGTCCTAGGCTGCTGCGTCCGCATGTGTTCGGGCCGCGCCCGTTCGACCGGGGCATCAGGAGAGGTGAAAGATCCGTCGATTAAAGCCGTCGCCGGTCCTCCTGTGTGGTAGGTTGGTTGGTCGGTGTGCTTTCGGGGTACCCCCGGATCGCCGAGAATCACGGAGAAAAGCGAAACAATCATCATTGAATCGATTGATGTAAACTACTGGCCTGCGGAAAAGGTCATACTGAAGCTGCTCACCGGGCCCATTGAGTTGCTGGCTGACTAATCTCCTCCGTAGCTGCTGGTCGATATTCGACTCCGGTGTGCGGTTGGTTGTGTTGTTTCTGCCACTAATTCCATCACCCTCGGGGCTGACGCGCTGCTCGGTTCTTACTTGGTCGTTGTAGGACCCGCAACAACGATCGAGAACAGTCAGGGTCGTAGATATGATGGACGCTTGGTGTTTTGATGGCGAGCACACGGTAGCCGCAAGCAGAAGCAACAATAGAGAGAAAGAAAATGAATGAAGTACGTACCTCGAGCTGCTCTAGGGAGTTAATCTGGAAGAATTGCACTGCATTGCATCTTAGCTTGCTGCTCTGCAAAACAATTCTGCGTAATTACCATTGCCGTGTCGTTGGAGTTGGAACGGGAGAGGACGGATAGTTGGGACGACCAAAGTGTCGAGCTCCTTCTGCGGGGATGATGCGGAAGATCCCTTGAGGGAAAGCCATAAAAATTTAATATGTATATCTATTTTGCGTGCTGGTTCGTTATAGATGGCGTCTTTCTGTTTGAAAGACTTTTCGTTTCATAAATTTAGAACACAGGAGTGCTATAAAGTCGGTCAGTTCAGTTCCAGTTGTAATTTTAACATAGTTTATTAAACTTATACTTCTACAAAACCGTTCAAAAACTCGAATATTATTGGACATTGACAGTTATTTGGCAATATTCAAATTTCTTACCTAATCTGAATTTAAAAAGTTTTCATGATACTTTGGCCTTTTGGTTTCATCATCTCAATGAAGCGGTCCATCGCCTTACGGGGCCTAACGTTCAGGAAGCAATGTTTGTGGCAATTTCAAATGAAGGCGGTTTTCCGCCCATAAACACTACCGACTTCGGTTCACCTCCATGCTCATTGATCTGCCCGGCCACCGACAATGACCAATTGTAATGAGCCTTAATGCAGGAGGCAATCGCTCGTTAATTTCTCCGCCAGCTCCTCGCCCCATTTATGACCGGGTCCGCTGTACTGATCTTGCGCGCACTTACTTTTTCTAGTCGCTACACAATGGGTCGACTGCTGCTCCTGGTCCTGAATGAGCACCACTGCAAAACGGTGCAAGATCGATTGATACCAGGCAACGCGGCTCGCCGCCGGGTCTTCTCTAGCCATATTTACTGCAGAAAATGAATGCAATGGACCGTGCGCGCGCTGCTGATAACGAATCAATACATATTTTAGCGGCAGAATGATCGGGTGCCGCGCAAAAAAACAGGAGAAGCAAAACCTGGCTTCGTTTGCTCCCTTCTGGGTTGAACTCTGACTGCCAAGTTGCTTTTTAATGGTAGCAATCTCGAACTGGGAGTTTTTATGCTACAAGTGCCATTACTGTAATTCTTGTCTTTGCCAGAAGACGAGTTTGTACAATTCCATTTAATTCTATGTCTTGATTATACCTTTGACAGATGCGTATTTCGACCCCAACAGTAAGGCCTAAGACTAAGTCGAGTCAGGTACGATACACTGAAGACGGTCCCACTGTTGAGGTCAAAATACGTATCGGCCAAAGGTACAATCAAGTGGTGGAATGTACGAACTCATCTTTGTCAGAATACATTCCTCTAAAAGCTCATAATAATTCTTATTATATATTTTATATATATTTTTATATATATTTTCTTAGAAATTGTTCAGAATTTCCAAGGAAAATTCTTTGAAATTTGCACGGGATTTTTTTCTTCTTAACTTCTATAGGAAAATCTTCAGATGTTTCCGAAATTTCCGCTAAAATTCTTTGGATTTTCTACGTGAAGATCTTCACGAAAAACTGTACAGTAATTCAAAGGATTTTTTTTCGGAATTCCAAAGAAAGAAACTCCACGTTTGACGGAAGGTCATTCGGAGTAAAGCTATTTGGCCACGAATGCCACTTTGTCGAATAACATGTTAAGTCAGAGGTCATCTAGCCGAATTCCATTTGGCCGTATTGAACGATTAGCCGAAAATGTCATTTTGCCGAAAGCGTCATTAGGCCGAATGGATCAAACGGTTGAACTGGTAATATGACCGAAAAGCCGTTTTCCTTAACCCATTCAGGCTTAAATTTTTCTAAGCGGTATTACGCAGTACATTTGATATGTTCCATTTGTTTTTGTGATTTATAATCGAGAACTGACAAAACGAGTTGAAAAATATTTTTCGGGATGTACCAGATCATCCAAACTGTACAATGCGAGCTTTTTTCGTCACTCTAAACTTGGATATGTATACAACCATGTCCATAACATATTCCTAAAGATCAAAAGACATGGTCAGATGGTTTTGGGATATCCTGGGTCATCCAAACTGTCCTTGAGTACAGATTTTGCAATCTACAACAACGAAACAAGATTTTTTCGCCCCTAGAAGCTTGGATATGTATTCAACCATGTCCATAACGTACTCCAGAAGACCATGAGACATCGTAAGATGGTTTTGGGATATCCCGGGTCATCAAAACCGTTCATGAGTTCAGAACTTGCGATCTACAGCCACCATTCTAGATTTTTTCGTCACTTCTAGCTTGGATATGTATTCAACTACACCCGATTCTTTTTTACACGGGGGATACGTGCCGTGTGAAAAAAATCCGTGTAAAAATAATCCGTGTTATTTCGAAAAACCGTGTAAAAAAAATCCGTGTTATTTCGAGAATCCGTGTAAAAAAAGCCGTGTAAAAAAATCCGTGTGAAAATAATCCGTGTAAAAAAAGAATAGGGTGTATATTCATAATATAGTTGAAAAGATCAAGAGACATGGTTAAATAGTTTAGAGATATCCTGGGTCATCCAAATTATCCTTGAAATCAGAACTTGCGATCTACAACCACCACTCTAACTTTTTACGTCGCTCCAAGCTTGGATATGTATTCAACTATGTCCATAACATATTCCAGAATACCAGAAGACAAGGTAAGATGATTTTGGGACATCCTGGGTTATCCAATCGAGGCCTATTTGGTTGAAGCAGCTCAAATCTGACTGAATTCGGTTACATATGGGTCACAGAAACTTTTGTGCAACATGTGTGCTGCTCGGGAAGTTTAGTTCCAATCTATGCACTTGTCGGTGACAGAATTTTTTTTAAAGAAAAAAATAACAGAGTTATTGAAATGAGGATAAATTTATTTAGTTGAATAGTTATTTTTATCTTATTTATTTTGTTATTTTTTTAGTTACTTATTTATTTCAATCAAAATTAGATTCCTTGGATTAAACCACCCGACTTGGGCATTAATTTACAATGTTATGAAAATTCATATGTGAATATGTACATTATGTGGAAGATATTGATTTGAAAAATGTATTGGAGGTAACCACTTTCCCTTCGATGGGAATCGAACCCACGACCCTCAGTACGCTAGACTGCTGCTTTAACCAACTAAGCTACGAAGGACCTCCGTCGGCCTTCGCAACCTAGCGGCTACTGAATGAGCTCGAGATTCCCAAATTGGACGCATAGTCAAATCACTCGCAATCCATTTCTCAAGCCACCACTTCCACATGTGTATGGTACACGTTCACATTAGAGGAGCGTGAGTATTTAGAATGTCTGCCGGCTGCACACATTCTTACTGATGTATGTAATATAATAGTTATGGTCTACTCCCAGGAGTTCCTTCAAAAATGTATCGCTGGATTCCACTAGAGATTCAGAAGTTCTTTCTAAGATTCCTCTAAGACGTCTTACAGCTCCCAAGGGCTTTTACTGGGATACCATTGAAGTTTGTTCGAGAACTCCATACAGGATTTCACTTGATATTCAATCTGGACCTGTGCGCTGATTGAAATTTTATCGACGGTAGCATGATAGATCATTTCGCTGATGATTGGCGGCGCTGTGGATTAGTGTCGTGCATTAGAAATTTTCCGTTATTTTCCTGGAATTTCTCAAGGAATTTCTCCGTAAGTTCCTCCAGACTATGTGCGCTATTCAAATTTCTCAAGGATTTTTTTTCCATGAATTCTTCCAATAATTCCTCCTAACATCTATCTTAAATTATTGCCATGTATTTATCCGTTAATTCTTTCAAATATACTCAGAAAATCCCCTATGGGATTTCTTCAGCAATTCACTTTGGAATTTCCTTAGAAATATCTACGTCTAATTTCCCAGAAAATCAACCAAGAAATCCCATGCAGAAATTCCCATGTAACTCCTCCTGACATTCTCTCTGGAGTTATTTCAGAAATTCCACCAAGCATTCTTCATTAATAACTTCGAGTTCTTTCCAGAAATTCCCTTTGAATTTCTTCAGTAGCTAACGTGGAAGCCCTCGATAGCCACCTTCTGCTCACGCTTCGGGAGCTCTTCCGAATATTCCTCCAAGAGCTCTCCCGGAAAATTGTTCAGGGATTATTGCTTCGAGAATTTTCCCGGAAATCTCTTGAGAAATTCGTCTGCCTATTTATTCAAATGTTCTTAATAAAATTAGCTTCCGGAGTTACCTTCAAAAAATCTCCATGAAATTCCTCTGGAAATTATGTAAGGAATTCTCCCGGAAGATTCTGCCGGAACTCTCAAGATTTCTGCGGGTACTTTGCCTAAAATTTCTACAAAAAAACATCTAAAAAACCCTTCAGGATTTCTCGAGAATTACTTCCAGGAATTCGCAGCAATATCTTAAAACAATAACCCTGGATATTCTTCTAGAAACCTCCCCCTTTTTCTTCCAGTAATTCCTCCATGGTTTCTCCCAAAAATTCAGCCAAGAACCGGGAATTATTTCAAAACTCCTCCAGAAATCCCTTTATAAGTTCCACCGAGAATTTCTTCATGAATTTTCCGGGAATTTGTTTCGGAATTCCCACAGAAATTTCTCAAGATGCTCTGCAGAAAACTTCTCCAAGAATTACTCCAAGAAGATTCTTTTTCAGGAAGAATTTTTTGGAGGAGCATCCGAAGGAGTTCCTAAAGGGTTTCCTGGAGAACTTATTAAATGATTACTACATTTGTTTCCTTATGAACTTATTAAAAAAAACTTCGTATTTTAGAATTTCTCCTAGATTTGTTTCAGACATTTTTCTAGGAGTCCCTCCGTAAATTTCTCCAGGAAATTCTTCGGAAAATCCATCAAGAATTTGTTCAAAATATCCTCCTGGGACTCACAGATCTTCAGGGATTAGATCGGGAATTAGATTCCTGTTAGTCCCAGGAGGATATTTTGAATGCATTCTTGATGGATTTTCCTGGGCAAATTCTCTGAGGGACTCCTAGAAGAATGTCTGAAACAAATCTAGGAGGAATTCTAAAATACGAAGTTTTTACAAATAAGTTCATAAGAAAAAAAATGTAGTAACTATTTCAGGGGCCGTTCCAGAAGCTATTCTTTAGTTTACTGAAGAACAAATTCCATATTTTTAGGAAAAAAGTATCTTTTTGATCGGCCGATTTAATATGTTGAATAGAAGGGAATCTAGTGGCCATGTTGCCAAAGATATTATCCCACGTCGCACTTTTTGGTCAGAGATAAGCTTCGAGCCAGTAGCAGTTGTGATTAGATCGCCATCCAAAGTTTTAGATTTTTAAAGATTTTATCGACAGATATTCCATCAATTCGTCGAGCTAAGGTGATCGGAATGTTAAAGTAGGCCCTCCTCCTATATCCTTTTCGGACATATAGCCCTGGTGTACGAGAAAGGCAAAAACGATTCTAAATACGAGAAAACTAAAATTCCTCCTCGAAATCTTCGAAAACAGTTTTCTTGTTATCTTTATACTCATTTTAGTGTTATGTACTCATATAACTACGAATCAAAATAATGGTTCCTCCAAAGCAACGCGATGGAACTGTTGCTATAGCTGACAGTTTCTCGCTTTGGTAAGGAAGCGCCATAGGAGCCAATAAGGCATTTTATGAGACAGATCGAAACAGCTGTTTTTCTCGTGTTTATCTACTTTAACAATTAGTGAGAGCCCGTTTTTTGGTTATTTCGCGCTGAACATTCCAATAGGTCGCATCATCCATTTTACCTGTTTTAATTTCGGTTACTAGGGCTTTAGAACAAAGTTTTTCATACGATTTCCAATACGTGAGATTATTTAATTCCAACCATAAAATTCTGAAGAAAACACGAATAAAAAGTAAAACGTTACAATCATTATTTCATGTTCGGACCTTATGGAATGTTCTCGGAGAATCATTCCAAAACAAAACATTACATGTAAATAATCGGAACTTCACAAAACGTCTTATAAAATACCTTATAGAGCCGCAACGACAGTGACAGATCAAGGCAACCTTGAAGCTTTTCATTCCCATAAAATCTATAAAGAAATCCATGAAATACGTTACGTAAAATGTAGTGATCTATGAACCATCCCCAATCGTCACGTTTTGTAGTAACATGCATAATTATTTACGATGTAATCTTGAAACGAATGCTTTAGGTTTATGACCCACAGCAGCTTAAGCGCCACTCACCAATGGTGAGGCTGCTGAGGCTGTTAATGGCCCGGCAAAGGCTCTTTTCTAGGGCAGGTTGAATATTTCCTCAAACACTCATAAGCACTTAGCTAACCACAAAAAGGCTTCAAAATTATACCCAACTGAACTGATATCACTTACTTAGGAACAAATTCGACCAAATAAGCAAATTACCTTAAGGGTAAGACACAATGAGACACCTTTGAAAAATACCAGAGTCGATTCAAATCGTATAACTCGTCAACCTTCGAATAGGTGGTGGCCTAGGTTTTCAAATCCCGTTTATTGCTCTCAATCAATCTACAGAGGCCTAACGCTAGCTCGAAGGTGACGTCACCACTATTGGGTTTCTTTTCCTAGGCTAATTTTTGAATCTTAAATCTAATCTTACAATAAAATCTCTGACCTTGATGTTAGTCGCACTTTTCTCTACTCCTTGCTGAAACGGTTCTGCTTACGCCCAAAATCCAGGGGACAGCACATCCAACGACTACTTCGGCCACGTGGTCTTGTTCAGCATGCGCATGCAACCGTGCAGTATAATTCGCGCTTCTAGCAGGTGCGCTACACCGCGCGCCTTTGCACTCCGGGTCACTACAGGTGAGTTGGGTTCCTACTCCCACAGCACACGCGCGATGATATTGTTGCTTAGCGGAGGGTAGGCATACTTGGTAACGTCGGTGCCTTGCACTGTTCGTGCGATGGGTTCTCCGCGTAGTATGCAACCCCTTAGCAAGCCCTGTCTATGTTGAGGCTGCACATGTAACGATGTCGCGTGACGGTGGGAAGCTTTCGTGAACGTCGATATGGGGCTCTATAGGGCACTGCAACAGTGCACAAGGGTTCCTAGATCACAGAACTCGTCCGGTTCTCTCGATCCCAAACTCACACCCGCGATGACCAGCGGGATTTTCCTGGTCATTCGAATTAGCATAATTTTATCATCAAGCATATCGGATAGGGTTTTAAAACATCTTCTTACCTTACACCTGCTTATTAATAAGCACATGTAAGGATAAAATTCAAAATGGCTTCCTGATCTAAATTTCAATCTAAGGGAAATACACAGTTTCTTTAATTATAATAATTTTCTAGTTATTACAATGTAGTTTCACCTGCACGGCCCTACGATTTTTAGAAATTACAATCTTTAAACTGCGGCATAAACTTTGGCTGAATTTTATCTATCGAGTCTTTATTCGAACGAGTTATGTCTGCTTAAATTTTTCACCAATTTCAACCGTTGATGAATCGCACGAGAATAAAACGTACGGCGAAAAATTAGTTTTATAAAAAAAAACAAAATTTGCGTACATATATTAGTGACCGCAATGGTAACACCCCATCTTATTCTGACTTGTTATTTGCTGCCTATATGAATCTTTTTCTACCACACCGCTGGTATAGATTCGATAGGATGCGAGTAGGTAGTAGCTCGAGGTAGTGAGGATACGAGTAGGTAGTAGTTCCTTAAATAAAATCGAGTATCCAGTACAAATAGGGTTTTCTTTAAATTCTCTCGGTGGTCAGCTAAATAAGATTACTTGTGGAGGTACTCACGGGATCTCGCGAAACAATCAGTAAACTTTGATAAAAAAGCTTCAGATGACTCATCCATTTTAGCAATGGCGCTCAAGGTGCAAACGGGTCTAAAATACCATAAGCTTTACACGGTAGTTAATAGTTTTATGAAATATTTTATTGTTAAAATCTTTTAAACATTACTTCTATGAATGTTACTACTAAAAATGTCACGTAATTTATGGATGTTCCAAAGCAATACAATACAATATTTCGTAAAAATAGCCTCACATTTACGAAAACGATGATTTTTCTCAATGTCTCAAATCAAAGCGAAAAATGCAAAAAAATGTAGGCACCATTTAAAAAAAATCTGTTTGTCCGTTGTTTACTATATTGCGGCTAAATCCCAAAATTTTATTCCCATCTATAGGTTTCCGTGCCGAGCACTCAGCGCCAGACTCGGCGACAAGGGAAGAGTTATCAAGTTGGTAATCCTGATTTTTGACAATAAATGTCGATTGGTTGTGTGAGTGTACCAACGTCAAAAAATAGAGCTTTTAGCTAATTTTTTTTTATTGTCAAATGCAAGTTTTGACAGTATAATTTATGTATGGGTGAATAACATGTACCAATGGTCTATCCCGGAAGGAGTCGATGAAGACAAGTGTCAATGTTTTCAGCGACGAAACGAAAAGTTTCAATGCAAAAAGCAATATCAAATACAAATATGCTTAGAGTACAGAGCCTTCTATCGAAATTTTGGCTTCCGGTGGTTTTATAAACATTCTTCTATTCCTAAAGAAACAAAAAAGGCAAAAAAATGTTTGTTTGGATTTTTTTTTGCTTCGATAGTACGTACACTAAAATTATGGGAATCTCCCTTTGCAAAGGGGAAGGGTCTCGAACCATCTTAAGATCGCTAAGTTTTACTTTCTGAGGATTTTAACCAATTCAAATAATTAAAATATTTTTCAATTCTTTTGGTGTCTGGATGCGTCACTTTATCTGTGAATCAATCAATCAACTTTGCAACTACAGCGCCTTTCTTTGCAACAACACAATGGTTTTATAATTAACAATACTGAAACAAGAATAGAATACTGCTGGGGAAACCAGTGAGTTTGTTCTTTTTTGCTTCAGATTCAAAATAGATTTTGCACTCATTCAAAATTTATAACGCATATTATTATTCAGGATTTTTGGAAATTGTTGCAAAGATTTTGGTGGCAAATTGAAGTCACACGATCAAAAACACGAGCGAAAAAAATCGTGTAAAAACAAAATCTTGTGTATTTCGTCCAGCTTCCCAAGATCGGTAATGGCGACTTGCGAGTCTAAAGCTCTGTCCAGTATTGCAGCGGCACGGAAAGTGACCGCTGCAAGTATAATTTTACAGCGGTATGTCTACCTAGGCCGCCACTTTCTGTGGTATAAATTTCATTGTGTTTCGTGCAGTGAGTCAAAAATTATTCCAGGTGGAAGCCGAGAAGAGAGAAAAAAATCTGCACACCCCCGTTGATAATCTTGCTCATCGACGGTGGAACCTATGTCAAAATGGATTTAGAACAGTTTCCGGGCCGAAAATTCTACATGGCAACGGCACGAGGAGTTGTTCCTGCGAGATTAAGTTTGATTTTATGGACAAATTTGCCAAAAAACTGATGATTGGGCGAGGGATATGAAGCTGCAGAGCAAAGACCAAAGTGTTCGTGACGAATAGGACGATGGACTCTAAGCTGTGCAATGCAAACTTGAAACGGCTTGTGCTAAATCAATTTTAATCCAAATGAGCTCAAATTTTCAGAGGACACTCAGAACATGGTAAAGAATCAGATGAGCTTCTTCTTCTTCTTATTGGCATTACATTCCCACACTGGGACAGAGCCGCCTCGCAGCTTAGTGTTCATTTAGCACTTCCACAGTTATTAACTGCGAGGTTTCTAAGCCAGGTTACCATTTTTGCATTCGTATATCATGAGGCTAACACGATGATACTTTTATTCCCAGGGAAGTCGAGACAATTTCCAATCCGAAAATTGCCTAGACCGGCACCGGGAATCGAACCCAGCCACCCTCAGCATGGTCTTGCTTTGTAGCCGCGCGTCTTACCGTTTGTAGCCGCGCGGCCCCTATCAGATGAGCACTGTGGAGCAAAATCGATTTTTTGAACCACCCTACTGTACAATGAAGAATGTCTCAAAAACCGCGTACTAAGTTTCATGAAAGCCCATGAAGGTCCCGTGACGTTTTGGCCAGATTTGGCGAGTTGCCACTACAGCCGGGGAGTCATCCAGTTGTACCGCGATAATAACGTAGATTTCAACAATAAAAACATAATCCACCCAGCTGCCCGCAGTTCTGGCCCATCGAGACATTTTGGGCAATAATGAAGCGGAAGCTTAAGAAAAGTGGGTAAACACGCGACTCAGATGACCAAAATGTAGAACAAATGTGCCAAGGAAGTTGTCACCGGAGGTGTGCAGCATTTGATGAGAGGAATAAAGAAGAAAGTGCGAATTGTCACAAGAAAGCTAGAAATGGTTTGCATTTATATTTCTCCTTAAAGTACAGTAAATTATCTTAATTTTGATTTATTAACCTTATTTGTATGTCAATCCGTTACCTAGATACAGATGTTTTATTATTCCGGATTCTAAATGGACAAAGCTTTATTTAAAAAAAATCGTCCATTGTATTTGTTGACAACTGACCTTTCCCGTTAAAATTTTTTATTCGCTCAATCGATTCTTTATTTTATTTATCGTCAACTCTATCAAAGAATTCATATTTTTACGCCTCTAAGTATGTATTTTTAGAGTTCAAAACGAAAAATCCGAGTGTACGAGAAAGGCAAAAAGAAAAAAGGAGAAAGAAAGTATATCGTTTCTCACTTCTTGTTCCTCGGTTCTTGTTCCACTCCCTTGTCACAACTTACTTCTCACTCCTCATTTCTCACTTTTCACTTAACACTACTTACTTACTTCTCTCTTCGCACATCTCGCTCCTCACCTCCCTTTTCCCACTACTCACTTCTCACTTCTAACTATTAATTTCTCACCTCACTTCTTATTTTTCATTTCTCATTTCTCACTTATAACTTCTTATATCTCACTTCTGACTTCTCATTACTCACGCATCACTTTTCACTTCTATTTTTTCCCTTCTTACTTTTCACTTCTCACTATTCGCTTCGAACTTCTCAGTTCTTACTTCTAACTTTTCACCTCTCATTTCCCACTTCCCAGTACTCCCACTACTACTTCTCATTTCTCACTTTTCACTCATTTCTCATTACTCACTTATCACTTTTCACTTCTTATTTCTAACTTAATCGCGCATGTACTGTTTCTGTCAATATTGATTTAACGAGGTGAAGAGAAGATGCAATGGAAAATTACTTCGATTTAGAATATATCGCGTAAGGGAGATATCGACATACAAAGGGAGCACAGCAAAATGAATACAGTACTAGGTGCTCCAATCTACCAAGTTTGTGGAAGAGAAGAAGCCGGGGTGAAAAATTCATTTTTAGTGCAAAACGAAAACAAACCGGCTGGCTCTCCCATACTAAAATCCAAGATGGCTGAATCGTGAATCATCTTGGAGCACAGTATGCTCGATTCAAGAGACTTTGAATTTAATCGAGTTAGGGTGAGTTCACTGTAGCTAGTTTTTTCTTTGATGGGACGTGCCTGTCCAAAATTAGAATTTCCTGAAAATACGACTCCTCCGTTTAAAAGCATATCTATTTTCCAAAGGCAATATCCTTTTTTTATGCATATGTTTGTCTACAATATCTCACAACAGGAGACAGTCGTTTTTAAAGGTCCTTTGAAATGTTATACAATGCTGTTATGGCATTTCTGTGAAACGAATTACTCCAAATAACTCAATATTTGGTATGTATTTATGAGACTTCTTAAAGGAAAGAGAAATGGAAATATTTCTTCTAGCTAGTTATCCATTTTTTCATATGTAACATTCCAATCCTGTCTTTTTCCTTAATTTGGGTAAATGATACATTCGGCTACTAGATGTTATTCGTGTACTTGGTTTTGAGTATTTGTTATAGAATCACTTAGCCAAATTATACGTTTGGCCGAAACGATTATTAAGACGAAAATGGTTTAGCCAAAAACGTCATTTGGCTGAAGGCGATATATGGCCGAAATAGACATACGGCCAAACTACACTGCCGGAAATAATTTCACGCATTCGCTGATTTTCATACAAAATGGTCATGTTACAGGATCAAAATATCATTTTGTAGCGATTAGATTTAAGAAATTTTTCGGATCCCAGCCTAAAATGACCCAAATTTTCAATTAATGATTATTTTTTGTATGGGGCCATCTACAAAGTACGTCATGCGTTTAGGAGAGAGCGGGTGTTTTGAGAAGCGTGATGATCCTTCCAAATCAATACAAAAAGCGTGACGAAGGGGGGAGGTTGGGTTACCATTTTACCATTTTTTGTGTGACGTACTTTATAGAGCTTCCCTATGCATGTTTCTTAAAAGGCATGCTTTAGTAAGAAATAATTATAAAGCCACCAGTTTCATATGAAGCTCCATACAAGTAGAGTGGCTTCATAATTAATTTCAACTAAAATATGTATTTTCAATAAACACGCAAACAAAAAAAATCATTAATCAAAAATTTAAGTCATTTTAGGCTGGGATGCGAAAAAATGTTCTCAATC